>NC_045439.1:122088605-122129057 GCF_002776525.5 Piliocolobus tephrosceles
TTTTTTTTTTTTTTTTTTTTTTTTTTTTTTTTTTTGAGATGGAGTCTCACTCTGTCACCAGGCAGATCTTGCAATGGCGCGATCTCGGCTCACTGTAACCTCCGCCTCCCAGGTTCAAGTGATTCTTCTGCCTCAGCCTCCTGAGTACCTGGGATTACAGGTGTGCGCCACCATGCCCAGCTAATTTTTGTATTTTTAGTAGAGACGGAGTTTCACCATGTTAGCCAGGATGGTCTTGATTTCTTGACCTTGTGACCCACCCACCTCAGCCTCCCGAAGTGCTGTGATTACAGGTGTGAGCCACTGCGTCTGGTCATCTGGCTAGCTTTTAGATTTTTTTTATTTGTAGAGACAAGGTCTCACTAAGTTGCCCTGACTGGTCTTGAACTCCTAGCCTCAAGCAATCCTAGGTGTGAGCCATGGCACATGGCCACAAGTTTTACCAGGATCCTGCAGTGAAAACTGGAGAACCCCCCGCCCCACCCCACCCCATCCCCACCTCCCGCCCCGTGATTCTGGCAGAGGGAAGAGGAAAGTAGCCATTTTGAAATACATCCATTGCATTCGTTCTCACTCTGTTGCCCAGGCTGGAGTGCAGTTCATTGCAACCAGGCTGAATTACAGCTCACTGCAACCTCAACCTCCTGGGCTCAGGCAATCCTCCTACATCAGCCTCCTGAATAACTGGGGTTATAGGTGTGTATATCTAACCCTGGCTAGTTAAAAAAATTTTTTTTTGTAGAGATGGGGGTCTTGCCATTTTGCCCAGGTTGGTCTCAAACTCCTGGACTCAAGCAATCCACCTGCCTTGGACTCCCAATAAGTCAGCTACACAGAGACAGCAACTGAAAATGAATAATTCAGCCAGGCATGGTGGCTCACACCTATAATCCTAGCACTTGGGGAGGCCATGGCAAGTGGATCACTTGTCAGGAGTTCGAGACCAGCCTGGGCAACATGGCAAAACCCCATCTGTACTAAAACAAAAATTAGCCGGGCGTGGTGGCATATGACCTGTAGTCCCACCTACTTGGGAGGCTGAGGCACCAGAATCACTTGAACTTGGGAGGCACAGTTTGAGGTGAGCTGATATTGAGCCACTGCACTCCAACCTGAGCAACAAAGCGAGACACTGTCTCAAAAAACAAACAAACAAAAAAACCCACTGTAACAGAAATGAAGAATGCCTGTGATGGGCTCATAAATAGACTGGACACGGCCAAAGAACATGGTGCCCTTGAAGAAATGTCAACAGAAATTTCCAAAGCTGAAATGCAATGAGAAAAAAAAAAAATGAAAACAGAATATCCAAGAATTGTAGGACAATTAGAGAAGGTGTAGCATACACATAATCAGAATGGCAGAGAAAAAAACAAAGGAACGGAAGAAATGTGGCAATAATGACTGAGAATTTCCCCAAATTAATGATAGACACAAAACACAGATCCAGGAAGCTCAGAGAATACCAAAACACCAAAAACAAAAAATGAAGACAGACCAAGCTGGGCAACACAGAGAGACCCCTTCTCGACAACACACATTTTTCTTTTTATTTCATAGAGTCAGGGTCTCACTGTGTTGCCCAGGCTGGTCTCAAACTCCTGGCCTCAAGTGATCCTCCCACTTCAGCCTCCCAAAGTGCTGGGATTACAGGCATGAGCCACCACACCCACCAAAAAATATGTATTTTTTAAATTATACTTTAAGTTCTAGGGTACATGTGCACAACGCACAGGTTTGTTATGTATACTTGTGCCATGTTGGTGTGCTGCACCCATCAACTCGTCAGCACCCAAAAAATATTTTTTTTAAAATTAGCTGGGGACTGCGTGAAGTGGCTCGTGTCTGTGATCCCAACACTTTGGGAGGCCGAGGTGGGAAGATGGCTTGAGTCCAGGAATTCGAGACCAGCCTGGGCAACGTAGACTTGGCTCTACAAAAAAATAGAAAAAAATGAGCCAGGCATGGTGGTGCATGCCTGTAGCCCCAGCTACTCGGGAGGCTAAGGCAGCAGGATCACTTGAGCCCAGGAGGCAGAGGTTGCAGTGAGGCAAGATCACTGCACTCCAGCCTGAGCAACAGAGAAAGACTGTCTCCCCACCTCCAAAAAAAAAAAAAAAAAAAAGCCGGGCGCGGTGGCTCACGCCTGTAATCCCAGCACTTTGGGAGGCTGAGGCGGGCGGATCACGAGGTCAGGAGATCAAGACCACGGTGAAACCCCCGTCTCTACTAAAAATACAAAAAATAAGCCGGGCGTGGTGGCAGGTGCCTGTAGTCCCAGCTACTCGGGAGGCTGAGGCAGGAGAATGGCGTAAACCCGGGAGACGGAGCTTGCAGTCAGCCGAGATCGCGCCACTGCACTCCAGCCTGGGTGACAGAGTGAGACTCCATCTCAAAAAAAAAAAAGGAAAACGACATGTCAGAAGTTCAGATCTACATAAGAAAGAACATTAGAGAAGGAATAAATAAAGGAAAAAAGGAAGATAACTAGAATTTCACACATATCCAATTTGGGGTACTTTGGGACTGGGTGTTTCTTGGGCAGTCTGTGGGGAAAAGAGAGGTCAGCCTGTTACTGTGTCTATATAGAAAGAAGTAGATTTAAGAGACTCCATTTGGTTCTGTATTTGAGATGCTGTTAATCTGTGACCCTACCCCCAACCTTGTCCTTGCAAGAGACATGTGCTGTGGTGACTTAAGGTTTAATGGATTTTGGGCTGTACAGAATGTGCTTTGTTAAACAAGTGCCTAAAGGCGGCTTGTGGTTAAAGGTCATCACCATTCTCTTAAATCTCAAGTAAGAGAAAAACATTTGTCTCCTGCCCGTCCCTGGGCAATGGAACATCTCCCTGTAAAACCCATTGTGTGCTTTGTTTACTGAGCAAAGAGAAAACCGCCTTTAGGAATAAGGTGGGACTCGCTGGAGCAATACTGCTAAAAGGTTTATGGAGATATTTGCATATCCATCTTAAGGCACAGCATTTTCCTTGAACTTATTCAGGTCACAGAGATCTTTATCTATATGTCTTACTGCTGATTTACTCCCTTATCTTTTAGATGGTAAAGATAATTACCAATAAATACTAAGGGAACTCAGAGACCGGGGACCGGCGTGGGTCCTCTGTAAGCTGAGCGCCTGTCCCCTGGGCCCCGCTTTTCTTTCTCTATACTTTGTCTCTGTGTCGTATTTCTTTTCTCAAGTCTCTCGTTCCACCTAACGAGAAACACCCACAGGTGTGGAGGGGCAGGCCACCCCTTCACAGTCGAATGGGCGGATCAGCTGAGACTCATCTGGGGCGGAGACAAGGATGTGTGAACCATTATCTCTGGGAATGGAAGACATGGGCTAAAGACAGATCAGTTTCACTAAATCCTTGTAAAGTGGTCAAGGCAGGCAACTAATCCAGCCAACAACTAAGGCGTGTAAGCTGTGTGTTAGGTTCTGTGCTTGCTGATGGAAATGAGAGGCACCAGGAAGGATGACAAAGAGACACTCAAGGAGAGCAGTCAATTACATTAAGGGGCTGACAAGTTCAGTGCACAACAGAATCCTAAAACAAGAAACCATGTAATGTATGTGTGTGTGTGTGTGTGTGTGTGTGTGGGTGTGTGTGTGTGTGAGATACCCCATCTCACTCTATCACTCAGGCTGGAGTGCAGTCACTGAAGTCTCAACCTCCCTGGCTCAAACAATCCTCCCACCTCAGCCCCCTGAGTAGCTGGGACTACAGACGTGCCACTACGCCCGGCTAGTTTTTTTTATTTTCAGTAGAGTCTCACTATGTGACCCAGTCTGGTCTGGAACTCCTGGGCTCAAGCAGATGGATCCTCCCGTCTCGGCCTCCGGAAGTGTTGGGATTACAGGTGTGAGTCTCACCGTGCCCCGCCCCCCAAGCCTGTATTCTATTTCTTCTTCCTTTTTTTTTTTTTGAGAGGGATTGTCCCTCTGTCCCCCAGGTTGTAATGCAGAGGCAAGATTACGGCTCACTGCCACCTCCCGTCTCCTGGCCTTGGCCTCCCGAGTAGCTGGGATTTACAGGCGCCTACCACCACGCCCGCTAATTTTTGTATTTTTAGCAGAGACGGGGTTTCATTCACCATGTCGCCCAGTCTGGTCTGGAGCTCCTGGGCTCAAGTGACCCTCTTGACTCGGCCTCTCAAAGCGCTGGGATTAGACACAAGCCACCACGCCCGGCCCGTATTTTACTTTTTGAGGGCGGGAGCCCTCTTCCGTTTTATAAAAGGAACAGTCGAATTCCTACTGGAAGCGACGCGGGCAGGGGAAGGCTTTGTAGACGCCGGCTCGGGTCTGGGATTTAAGGAACTGAATTTCGACGGGTGAAGACAGTAGGAAGAGGCGGTGGCACGATCCTCGTTTCACAGACTAGGAAGTCGAGCCTCAGGGGAGTGACGGAGCTTCTCCGCAGAAGAAATCGAGGCTGGAAGGACCCAGACAAGCGGCCACAACAGCCTCAGCGGCCAATTCAAGTCAGCCGGCAGAGGGCGCAGGGCGCAGAGAGCAGGCAGCGCCAGATCCGCTGGGGCGTGGCCTTCTGACGCACCGTCACAGTTCCCTCTGTGGCCACCCATTGGCTCCCTCTTACCGCCCTTTTCCGGGGCAAGGGAAGCTAGTAGCGGAGTCGGAAGTGAGGCACCGTCGGGCTCGAGACAGAGGCGGCGTTTAAAGCTGAGAGACCCAATACCACTGGGACGGCCAGCTTTTCCACTCAGGCTCCTCCAGCCCGAGCCAGAAGACCCCATCCCCCAGAATTCTGGGGGCCTATGGAAGGGAGCCAAGTCGGATCGCGAGGTACCCAGAGCCGACAAACCTGAGCCACAGAGTGTTGCCAGAAGCCCCGCCCCTAGGAGTGATCGGAAAGCCTCACCCATCCGGGTGAGGAACCTGGAGGGACCGCCTCAGGGCGGAGCCCGCCGACCATGGCTACGCCCCCGGGGGCCGGTCCTGCAGCTCTACGCTTCGCCGCCGCAGCTAGCTGGCAGGTTGTGCGCGGACGCTGTGTGGAACATTTTCCCCGAGTACTGGAGTTTCTGCGATCTCTGCGCGCTGTTGCCCCTGGCTTGGTTCGCTACCGGCACCACGAACGCCTTTGTATGGGCCTAAAGGCCAAGGTATTGGAGCAAGTAGGACCTGGAAGGGGAAAGACAGGGGCGGGATGCGAGCACCTAACAAGGGCCCACAGCTTGGGGATGAGACTAGTTGGAAAAGGTCAGCTTGCCCCGAAGTAGGGATTCTGAATTCAGTACCGTACAGGTGGTGGTGGAGCTGATCCTGCAGGGCCGGCCTTGGGCCCAAGTCCTGAAAACCCTGAATCACCACTTTCCAGAATCTGGACCTAGAGTGCGGGATCCCAAGGCTGTGAGTAATCCCCGGAACAAGCCCTGACCCCAGTTCAACTTGGTGCAGCAAAGTTGCTCCTCCTGTCTACTGGATGTTGGTGTTAACTTCTCTGTCTTCTGTATCCTCAACAGACAAAGCAGGATCTGAGGAAGATTTTGGAGGCACAGGAGACTTTTTACCAGCAGGTGAAGCAGCTGTCAGAGGCTCCTGTGGATTTGGCCTCGAAGCTGCAGGTGAGACTGGTTTGAAGGCTATTATGTGACTATTTTCTCTAACCCACTTTTTTTTTTTGAGAGGGAGTCTCGCTTTGTCGCCCAGGCTGGAGTGCGGTGGCACAGTCTCAGCTCAATGCAACCTCTGCCTCCCAGGTTCAAGCGGTTCTCCTGCCTCAGCCTCCTGAATAACTGGTATTATAGATGCCCAGCTAATTTTTGTATTTTAGTAGAGATGGGGTTTCACCATGTTGGCCAGGCTGGTCTCAAACTCCTGACCTCAAGTGATCCTCCCACCTCGGCCTCCCAAAGTGCCAGGATTACAGGCGTGAGCCACCATGCCTGGCCACTAACCCACTTTTGATCTCCTACTCTCCCCCGCTGCAGGAACTTGAACAAGAATATGGGGAACCCTTTCTGGCTGCCATGGAAAAGCTGCTTTTTGAGTACTTGTGTCAGCTGGAGAAAGCACTGCCTACACCGCAGGCACAGCAGGTTTCATTGGGGCAAAACATGTAAGAGCAGAGTGTGGGGTGGTTTCATCAAGGACTGTGGTCTTTATACCTCTCTCCCTGCCCACAGCTTCAGGATGTGCTGAGTTGGATGCAGCCTGGAGTCTCTATCACCTCTTCTCTTGCCTGGAGACAATATGGTGTGGACATGGGGTGGCCACTTCCAGGTATTGGGAATTTGGAGGTGTAGTGTTTAGCATGAGACCTTTTGAGGCAGTCCATTGGAATAGTTCCATGGGCTCCAGGCATAAGAAACCAGTTATTCTGTTACTGTCTGTTCTCTTTATAAGGGGCCTCATTTTCTTTTTCAGAGTGTTCTGTTACTGACTCAGTGAACCTGGCTGAGCCCATGGAACAGAATCCTCCTCAGCAACAAACACTAGCACTCCACAATCCTCTGCCAAAAGCCAAGCCTGGCCCATGTCTTCCTCAGGGACCATCTTCAAGGACGCACCTAGAACCTCTAGCTGGCCGCCACTTCAATCTGGCCCCTTTAGGCCGACGAAGAGTCCAGTCCCAATGGGCGTCCACTAGGGGAGGCCATAAGGAGCGCCCCACAGTCATGCTGTTTCCCTTTAGGAATCTGGGCTCACCAACCCAGGTCATATCTAAGCCTGAGAGCAAGGAAGAACATGCGATATACACAGCAGACCTAGCCGTGGGCACAAGAGCAGCCTCCACTGGGAAGTCTAAGAGTCCATGCCAGACTCTGGGGGGAAGAGCTCTGAAGGAGAACCCAGTTGACTTGCCTGCCACAGAGCAAAAGGAGTGAGTGGAACAGAGTTGCTTCGCTTTACTAGGAGCACATTCTTTGCCTCCCTTCCCTTCATCCTATCCTCTTTGCTTGCTCTCACCTCAGGAATTGCTTGGATTGCTACATGGACCCCCTGAGACTATCATTATTACCTCCTAGGGCCAGGAAGCCAGGTAGGTAGTCTGAGTCAGGATTGGATTAACAGCCTCCTCTCTTGGAGACTCTCGAGAGCCTGTGTTCATCTAGAAGTAGTAGTTTGATTCTGGTTTCCCTCCTACAGTGTGTCCTCCATCTCTGGGCAGCTCCGTCATTACCATAGGGGACTTGGTTTTAGACTCTGATGAGGAAGAAAATGGCCAGGGGGAAGGAAAGGTGAGTAGGAAGAAGCAGAAACCTGGGGAAGGCGGATGGGTAGAACAGGACTGAGAGATCCACATGCTTCAGAATTCGGAGGGCTCAGGGAATGGTTTCAGATGGTAGGCTCTCCCTGCTCCCTTCTGTACAGGATTCTCTGGAAAACTATCAGAAGACAAAGTTTGACACCTTGATCCCCACTTTCTGTGAATACCTACCCTCTTCTGGCCACAGTGCCATGCCTGTTCCTTCCTATGACTGTAGAGACAGCTCTAGACCCCTGTGATAGAACTAAAATGCCCTTTGTACTCTGCCTGTCTCCTACCTCCTCAGCTCTGCAAGTCGTTTAGTAGGAATGAAGTGGAAGTCCAGGCTTGGATTGCCTGACTACACTGCTAAAAATATTTGTAATGCTTAATAATTAAACTTTGGATTTGTTAAAATACTGCCTTGATGTGAAGGAGGGGAATTAAGGTTTCCGTAAGGTCAGCATAGGCCATTCCTTAGAAACAGAACTGGCCCTTCCAAACTGGAAGGATCCCTTTGCCTTTTTTACTTCCCTTGCTAAGTATTGTTCAGCTATGCCTAAAAGGGTTAGCAAGGTTGAACGCCTGGAAGAGAAATGTCCTTTGGTATTCTGGAAATATGTGTCCTAATGCTAGAATATACTTTGTAAATTCTCATGCTGCCAGATTATCTGGGGGTGGTGGCACTAGAATGGAGATACTTCATGGGAATAATACTCATTGTTCTTGACCCCACTGGGTCAGTGCTGACCCTACCACCACCCACTCTGCAACAGCATCCAGATGCTAGCCTTGTACAGAAAGCCTCAGCATCTCTTTACAGTCAATGAGCTCTCTCTTTATTGAGGTATTTCAAATATACAAACACTTCAGAGCTTTTTAGATTAGTGAAGCAGATTAACAAAACATGATTCTAAAAGCCTGCCTTCTCTAGACCAAGGCCATGTAAGAGACTTATGTACCAATCAGCATCTTTTCCTTTTAATAATCTTCAGGATGTTGGGTCGCCAGATTCCCATTTGATTATCTTGCGTCATTTTCTCAGACTATTTTCTTCCTTGCTTCCTCCCCAGTGAGTGTCTTGGGCATTTTGTGTGTGCAGATAGAGAAGTACAGAGTTACTGCAGGAGCCCTCAGGAGTGAGACAACAGGAAATGACAAAGTAATACAGAGCTGCAGTAGCTGGGATGGGTGAGGAGCCCACTTGGGATGCCCCATGGTAGAGTACTGGTGCCTTGGGAGGGTAGAACTGCCCAGGTCTAGCGCGCCTCACTGAAGATTGGATTCACCTGCTGGGTGACTCGGATGAAGGTAGTTCTTCTGCTCAACTCTTTAAGCTTAGCTGCTCCCACGTAGGTACACGTAGAGCGGATCCCTCCTAGGATGTCTCGGATGGTATGTTCCACATCTCCTTTAAAAGGAACTTCTACTGTCTTTCCCTCGGAGGCTCTTAAAGTAGGAAAAACTTTATTATCTTCTCCTTCTGGATTCCTTAAGTCCAGGGACTTTTCCCTAGGCCCTAGCGTTGAGCCCTGCTTCACCATGCTTCTCCTCAGAACTATACCATCCCCCTCTCAGCAGCCATGAGTTCTGCCTCCATACTATTACTAAGCTCCTGGGCCTCCACACATACCTGTACTCAGCCACGCCCCCAGCATACTTCTTCATGGCCATTTCAGAACTCATTCCATAGAAGAGCTTGTACTTCTTGCCATCCCTCTCGATGAGCTCACCACCTGACTCACTATGTCCAGCCAGCATGCCACCCAGCATCACGAAGTCAGCTCCTGCCCCTGCCACCATCATGGAGAGGGGAAAGAGATTAATCTGGCCAAGGTGTTCATATGGCCACCCTCAAAAGCAACTCATACCATATTCTCCATCCTGACAATGATCCCAGCATCTTCCTCGTTCTGCTTCCCTAGCTGACCCACAATCCATGCAGGTCTGATCTGCTCTGGCCTCTATTCCTCAGTGGGTATGATTTCCCCAAGATTTAAAAAAGAGCTTCTGGAGAGTCCTTGCCTGGCTTTCACTTTCTCCTTTTGCTGTTTTTACCATCATCGTCTGGTCATTTCATTTTACTGTGCCCAGCTAAGTAAGACTCATTTCATGTGTCCCAAGAGCAAAGATCCCCAACTTTAATGGGAGTAATGGTCTCCTGGGAAGCTGTGCAAAATGAAAAATGCAGATGTGCTGTCCCATTCCTCAGCACCTAATATTTTTAGGTATGGCTGGGGCTCAGGAGTCTGCACTGTGCAGCAATCTAGGAGATGGTCAGATGGCCCTGGCCCACACTTGGAATCTCAGATGTACCCTGCTGGCTGCCCCAGGTGATACCAGAGTCACTAATTCATATTATGAAATAATCTGAATGACTTCCTGAGCCTCTCTTAGACCCTCAGAGGTGACTCATCCTCTTGTACAGAATCATCCTTCCGTGCCCTCAAGCTTCTTACCAAAAGCCTTGGCCACATCCCCAGGACAGCTGCAACCTCCATCCTGCAAAGTAAGGAGCACTATGAACACAACATGGATTTCCCAAGCCCTCAGCGATGTCCCAACAGCCCAACTCAAAGCCAACAAGAACCCGGGAATTCTTTTTTTTTTTGAGGTGGAGTCTTGCTCCGTCACCCAGGCTGGAGTGCAGTTGCACGATCCTGGCTCACTGCAAGCTCCGCCTCCCAGGTTCATGCCATTCTTCTGCCTCAGCCTCCCGAGTAGCTGGGAGTACAGGTGCCTGCCAACACGCTCGGCTAATTTTTTTGCATTTTTAGTAGAGACGGGGTTTCACCATGTTAGCCAGTATGGTCTCAATCTCCTGACCTCATGATCTGCTTGTCTCAGCCTCCCAAAGTGCTGGGATTACAGGCGTGAGCCACCGCGCCCGGCCAAACCCAGGAATTCTAATCCATCTCTGCCACCTCCATACCCTGCAGAAACCCAGCTCATACCCTACCCTGCCCTTGAGCCTTACTGAAATGATGTGGCCTTTGAGGCCATGAGCAGCATCTGCACACTCCATTACTGCACTGAGCTGTGGATACCCCACTCCAGTTTTCTTCCGAGTAGTACACACAGAGCCTAGGAAGAACATGACAAGGTTGAGAATGACGTGCTCCACAGGTGTTTGCCACTGAAGGGGTAGCCAGTGGCCCCAATGAACCAGCTTACCTGGCCCAATTCCCACTTTGATGATGTCAGCCCCAGAAAGGATTAGCTCTTCTACCATCTCTCCTGTTACCACATTCCCTGCCTGAGACAGAGCAATTGAAATACAGCATCCTTAAGGCCAGAAACAGGAGGTCATGTATTGTCACATACAGTATGTGTGGACCGTGACTTTCCAACATTATTAAAAAGAAAGGATACCTAGGTCCCCTCTACTGGGCCCTCTGAGGGCTTTTACACTAGCCACTTCAGAGAACCCTGCTCCCTACCCATTCCCCCAACACCAAGCCAAGGTAGGGGGTGAGTGGCCAATGTCACCATTGAACCTAGGGTAAAGCCGAGGTCCATGGTGCACTTTTCTAAGGCAACAAGGTGCTATGATCAGCAGGGACACATGAAGTGGCATGGAGGAGAATTCAGTGAGGCAAAGGAAACTATTGGACCAGGCTCACATCTGATCTACAGTAGATTTAGCTCCCCTTCCTCAAGAGACCCAAACATATACTGTCCTCAAGCCATTCTGTCATAGAACCTGTCTGGCTTCAGGGAAGGCTAAAGACCCATTTGACCAGTTGTATTGGCTTTGGATGGTCAGTAGACACACCCCTCAATGCTGTGAAGAAAATGAGGGCCACTCTTAAAAGCTTGTAAAAAAAATAAATCATTGTTCATGTGACCCCTTTTATGTGATTGTAGTATGTGTCCATTTCAGTGGGCAGATGTCTATGTACCACAGGTATGTACAGTGCACAGATGTTCCATCATGGTTTGGTGAGTGACATCAGGGACACTAGATTTACAAAGACTATGAACCAAGGGTCAGACATACTACACTGACCAAATAGACATTTTCAGCTTAGAACTATGGATAATCATCCAGTATCATGATTAAATGGACTAGGAATATCATAATGCAGCAGAGGAGAAATGGACTGATGTAGCAAAACGGAGTGGCAGGAAAGTGAAAAGATAAAAAGGTACCGACTATAATAGAAACATACCATGATGGTGTGCTGGGGGAAGCGCTTCCGTACATCTTTTACAAATTCAACAAAGTGTTCAGAGTAGCCATTTGCCACATCCAGGCATATATACTTCACCTGGGGAATAGCTTCCAGGATCTGTTCCAGCTGCTCAAAGTCAGAAGAGCCTGTGCCTGAGCTGGCAGCCAGATGCTGTGGGAGAAACAGCCATTGGCATATCAGAGATGATCTGGTGGGCAGCCAGTGGCTCAGTGGTGAGGGTTGGTCCCCAGAAAGATAAAATACAATTGCTGAAAAACTGGGATAAGGAAGGGAGCAGGGTATGTCCAGTGTTACCTCAAGACAGTCAGGATTCTGGCCAGCAAACTCTTGCCACTGATCAAGGCTGTAATGCTTATGGACAGCAGTGAAGAGAGAGAACTGGGGAGAAGACAAAGAAGCATCAAAGGGAGAAAACTTTAAGGTCTTTTTTTCTAGAAACCTATTCTAGCTGAGGGAGGACAAGATTGAAGTTGGGGAGGAAACAAGTCAAAGAAGTCAGATGGAGCTGGGATTTGAGTTCAACCTTTCTTCTCTCTACAAATACCAGTAGGGCTTTTTACCATAAGCTAGTACTTGTCAGATTTCCCACCAAAGTACTGAGTGATCTGGGTTGGATTTCATCTGCCAGCACATTCACTGCTTCCGACTTAAAAGCTGACAAGCTGCTGGTGCAGTGGGACAGATAGCAGACATGAAAGAACCATGAAGAGGCTGGATGAAACCTGTGTTTCTCTGCACTGACTCAGCCCCTCCTCCTAAGGTAACCTAGTACTAAACTATTTTTGGTTATGTCCTTGTTCATTTACCAGCAGTAATTCAGTAGGTCTGGATGCTCACCAAAGGTAATGGCTTAAGGTTGATAAGAGTTGATAAGGGGCTACCCTATCCTGTCTCCATCTCTAGTGGAAAAAAGGACAAATTTCCTAGTTGGAGACATGGATCAAGCTAAAAAATCTGTTTCATTCAGTCTATTTTAATAAAGTTCAAAAATATAATGACTCATCAAGCTCATATTCTCTAGCTCAACAAATTGCAAACAATATCCCAATACTGTGGGAAAGCCATTCAAAGGCCATTGTGAATGCTGGTGTTTGTGCTTTACATGTCTACATGCAAACAGACAAGAGACGGCAGTTGGCTGAAACAGCACAAATCTTGCAACTGTCAAGAAACCCAAGGAAATCATGTATTAGCTAGCAACAAGCAAGTGCTCTACATACGTACTCAAGAGATCAACACTGTCTAGCTAAAGCTGGTATCGAATTCTGCTTTCTCAACAAACATTCTATCATCAACATACTGATAAGCAAAGAAAAGTCACTATAGGATAGGAAGTCGGCAGACGTTGGAGATATACTGGCACAGTGTGGCATGATGAGCACATCAGATTACATACCAAGCTTAAAAAAAGATGTTTGCTTTCATCCAACCTTTTTATTACAGTGAGACTTGGCTCTTATCTCTAAAACCTGATTTCTTTACCTCTCATCAGCAATACTGAAAGCCAGGCTCCACATAAAGCATCAAGACAGTCCCCAAAAAGGTTCATGTGTTACAGCATGTCTGTTAACTCTGCAGTCAGAGTCACCATTTCTGAATTCTACTGGTCAGGGCAGATGGACAGTGGGCAACAGCAAGATTCCTAAGCAGTTACTGAATGGCAATACAAATAAAGTAAAAACAAAACTGCATAACTATCAACCTCAAAGAAATGACAAGACATTCCACAAAGACATAGCAATTAAAAATAGAAAAAAGGATATGAAGTCCTTAAGACTAATGGAGCCACAAACAGTAGCAGAATTCATCAACCAGGGCTACATGGATCAACCAGCAGAGTGCATGTTCTCAGAGTGCCCAGATAACTCTCTACCTTCTCAGCAACAAGTATAGAGGCAGGTAACAGTACTGATAGGAGCAGCATCTTCCATTTCAAAGTGAACAACTTGTATATAAGAAAAACACATCCCATTTGGGGCACATCCCAGAAACTCCCAGGAACCTAGGACTTAAAGAAGAGGAAGATTAAAAAAAAAAAAAGAATGGCAGAAGTATTATTTTATTAATGAATTCTTATTAAAGAAAATTAATAAGCTGCTTCTACTAGGATCTTCTAGTTAGGATTTTTGAATGCTTAAACTGTAGTTTCTGGACTAAAACAGTGAAAGCTTAATGTGGACAATCGTGTAACTGAAGGGATGCATGTGACTGGGAGGGGGTGACCTGGGTGGTGGGAAAAGTTGGCAAGGTGTACAAACTGCTACACAGGACAAAAGGGAAAATTCTGTTCATATATCGGAAATATGGGAGCAAAACTTAGCTTTTTGAATCTCACTAATTCAGAGAGCTTTTTGAACTTATCGGAAAAAGGGACTTTAGTAGTGGAAAAACCCGTAAATCAGAGCATCCTGACTGCTAACTGCCAGAGAGCTGACTGGGCATGGGCGTGGGGATGCAAACACCTCTGCAGTCAGCTGGGCTAACTGGACACCAATAGGGATGGGGCATGAGGAAAGCCCTACCTTACAGAGAACCTTGGCCATCTCAAAGGTGCCCACAGTATCCATATTGGCAGCAATGATGGGAACCCCAGTGTATGTCAGCTTTGAGTTCCGAAATGAAAAGGATCTTGTGAGATCCACCTACAGATATGAACAGGAAATTGAGCATTTCATTAATCCACAAAACGTACCATATTAGGACAAGGACAGGCATCTTTCTTGGTTGTGGCCCATTGGGAGCGTGGGGTCAAGAAACAGCATGTAGAGAAGCTTGCTCACCTCACTTCGAGACTTAAGGGTACTGCGTTTGGGCCTCAAAAGGACATCCTTGAAGTCTAGTTTCACATCGTTGTCAATATGAGGCATGGCGCTTAGCCCCGGGGTAGCGATGAATCTGAGGGCTGGAAGGCAGGAAGTCATAAGGACCAATCTTCCCCTGGGCTTTAACGCCCTGTTAAGGCTGGCGGGCTCTCCTCGCTTAAGCTGTGGAAGGTCGGGCAAAGGCCGAAGTGTGGTCCCTGAGGCCTGTCGCCTCGACCCATCCCGTGGCTGCGATTACCCTAGGGCTCCATCCCAGGTGCTGTTTGTTGAGGAGAAGAGCTGGGAAAGGGTTGTGAGAGACCCTGACGGTGCATTCCTTACCCCGCTACACTTCCTTCTTCCACCCCTGCAAAGAGCAATGGGGCAAGAGGCTAACCTAGGGGGACGAAGGAGTGTTGGCGACGGGGGGGCGGGGAGGGTTCATAACTAGTTTCCGGAATAGGGGTACTCACTTCCTGTTGCCTTGGTCCAGGCGGCAGTTGACCAAAGACCACCTTGCTTAGCAACTAACCTCTGCAATCTCGCTGAGCCTTCTGGGCCACGCCAACAGGTTCCTCTAGTAGCCGGCGAGAACTACTAGCCGACCGAATTCCAGCTTCGGTGGCGGCCGGGCGAGGCCTTCTGGGTAACAGAGTTCACGCACTGAGGTTGCTGTTGGATCCAAGGCGGGGGGGGGGGGGGGGGGGGGTTAGACTACAACTCCCAGGGGAAAACGGGCGAGACCGCCCCCCGGCACGATGGGAGTTGTAGTTCGTTCTGTCCCCACTTTTCGCTAGCCCGGGCTCGCTAGGGACTCAGAATCGCAGAGTCGTCATCTCTGCTGTAGCTAAACTGGATGCCTCATTTTAATTTATGACGTCACTGAACCGAAACGCGGGAGCACTCCCGAGCCTTTCCGGAACCCTGTGGAAAGGGGGGGGTGGGGTGGAGCCAGACAGTGACCCGGAAGCAGAAGTGGCCCTTGCAGGCAGAGTGCTGGAGAGCGACAGCGGCGACCGGAGCGGTAGGAGCAGCAATTTATCCGTGTGCAGCCCCAAACTGGAAAGAAGATGCTAATTAAAGTGAAGGTGGGAGCACCTCCAGCCTTGCCAAGACGCAGTAGTACTGGGCTGGCAACCGTGCCTTACGGGAGACGTGGGGAAGGAAAACCACGCCTTTCCCCAGCCTGGAGGACGCTTACTGCCTCAGGGCTCCGCGCGAGGGGTGGTGGGAAAGTGGTGGGAAATAGGGGGACGCAGAAGGGCTTTGAGAGCGGGGCCCAGGTCCCACCTGACGACCCTGGGGTCTTTTGCCAGGACTGTGCTGTCACCCAGAATGGGGTCGCTTTTGTCGGGTCTCACTGTATTCGAACTCCCGCAGTCATAGAGAAGGCCTAGCAGCGGCTTGACTCCCTCGTCTCTCAGATTCTTGGAATAAGCGCTGCTCTCCATTCTTCATTCCCAGGGTAACTGTTTCTCCCAGTCCCTAACGTAGGTCACCTCCGAGCACAGCCCTAAAACGTTAGCCCGGGGAAACCGGGGCCTCCCAGGGGCTAGACTATGAGCCTTTACTGGTAGTTGCCAAGGTGTGGTATCTCACCCGTCCTACAGGAACCAAAGCGGGGAATGTGTTCAGTCAGCATCTGCCTTTCTGAGCCTGGCATCCTGGACCAGCCTCACTTCCTTGGCTGAGGCAGGTTAGTTACCGCTGCCCTAGTTCTTGGTACTAGCCATGGTTTCCTTCATCTGCATCTCTCAGCTCCCGTGGTGGTTCTTCACCAAATTGCAGCCTTCATTAGTCCTATCTGCTGTTTCCTCTTTTGTGCCTTCAGACAGAGATCCCCGCGCCCCGCCCCCCCCAAAAAAAACACAAACTGCTGACAAGTGATGAAGTCTAATGCTAGTTTGGCCTTTTTGTAGCTAAGTAAATCTATCATTATTTCATCACCTTCTTAGCATGTTTACCGTGCAGAATAGTCATTCTTAACCTTCTCTTCCCCCGTCCTTCCAAACTACTTCTTAGCTAAGATTTGAGGTCAAGTATTAAAATAGTCAATTAATGATGATTTTTTTTTTTTTAACGTTGAGTAGCGACCTATGTAAGAGTCGTAACATCAGTTTAATAGGTGAATGGGTCACTGGCACCATTAAAAAGAGAAAATAGGCTGGGGGCAGTGGCTCACTCCTGTAATCCCAGCACTTTGGAAGACCAAGGCGGGCCCGATCCCTTGAGCCCAGGTGGTTCGAGACCATCCTGGGCAACATGGCGAAACCCTGTCTCTACAATAAATACAAAAAATTAGCCAAGGGTCTGGGCGCATGCCTGTAGGCCCAGCTATTCTGGAGGCTGAGATGGGAGGATTGATTGATGCTGGAATGTGGAAGCCGCGGTGAGCAGTGATGGCACCACTGCACTCCAGACCCTGCCTGAAAAAAAGGCCAGGCGCAGTGGCTCATGCCTGTAATCCCAGCACTTTGGGAGGCCGAGGCGGGTGGATCACCTAAGGTCAGGAGTTCCAGACCAGCCTGGCCAACATGGTGAAACCCCACCTACTAACAGTACAAAAATTAGCCCGGCCTGGTGGTGGGCGCCTATAATCCCAGCTACTCTGGAGGCTAAGGCAAAAGAATCGCTTGAACCTGGCAGGCGGAGTTTGCAGTGAGCTGAGATGGCACCATTGCACTACAGCCTGGGCGACAAGAGCGAAACTCCATCTCCCCCATCCTCCCCCCAAAAAAAAGAAGGAGGGGGGAGAAAATAGGAAGCATCAGTATAGTGCTAGGTAAGGATATTGTTTTGTTAATTTTTTTTTTTTTTTGAGACAGAATCTTGTTGCCAGGCCTGAAATATTTTATTTTATATGTATATTACGCAGTGGGTATTACTAGTTCATATTATTTTTTAGTATGAATCACTGTCAAAATCTTGAGAAACACTGTTGAATACTTTTTTTTTTTTTTTTGAGACGGGGTCTCACTCTGTCACCAGGCTGGAGTGCAGTGGTGCGATCTCGGCTCACTGCAACCTCTGCCTCCCGGGTTCGAGCGATTCTCCTGCCTCAGCTTATTGAGTAGCTGGGACTACAGGGCATGCCACCACGCCCAGCTAATTTTGTATTTTTAGTAGAGACGGAGTTTCACCATGTTGGCCAGGATGGTATTGATCTCTGGACCTGGTGATCCACTCGCCTTGGCCTCCCAAAGTGTTGGAATTACAGGCATGAGCCACCGCGCCCGGCCTGTTGAATACTTTTATTGGCTTTTCAATGCATATGGATTCTCATGTCCACTAGGTCCAAAGAAGTTAAGTTACTAATGTTGAGTGTTTTGTATACTTTTTGAAAATTTCACCCCAGCTAAGAAATTTTATGTCACAACCCATAGAGACACAAAAACTTTGCTGTTTGTGATATGCTCTCAAACTTTCAATTCTAAGTTGATTTGATAATCCACTGATGGGTTGAGACCTGCAGTTTAAAAAATACTGTTTGAAAGGCTGGGCATAGTGGTTCATGCTTGTAATCCCAGCACTTTGGGAGGCTGAGGCGAGCGGATCATGAGGTCAGGAGTTCAAGAACAGCCTGAGCAACATGGTGAAACCCCGTCTCTACTAAAAATACAAAAATTAGCCGGGTGTGGTGGCACGTGCCTGTAGTCCCAGCCACTTGACAGGCTGAGGCAGGAGAATTGCTTGAACCTGGGAGGCAGAGGTTGCAGTGAGCCAAGACTGTGCTATTGCACTCCAGCCTGGGCAACAGAGTGAGACTCTGTCTCAAAAAAAAAAAAAAAAAAAAAAACAACTGAACAAAAAACTCAATGCTGTGTATGGAAGCTTGAAAAGAAAATACAATATCCTATCACCTGTGGTCTTGCTAAAATGCTGATTATGGTTCTGTGGGTCTAGGATGGGGCACAGGGTTTTGCATTTCTCACAAGCTCCCAGGTGATATTGAATGTCTGAGAACTACACTTTGAATAGCAAGATTCTAGATTTTTTCTATTTCTTTTAATTCATATTTATGTGGTACTTCTCTAAAATTGCCAGTCTTCTTTCCTACAACATTTACCCTTCTGCCTTCAAACAGGCCTCTGTGCCCCCTCTCTATCTCCCCCCTCCCCCACCCCCTCTTGTTTGTTGCATTTCTTTATTAAATACATAGGAAAGCAGTTATACATGAGATAGCTGTTAATCTCATCTGAAGAAAATATTACTTTAAAAGAGAAAAAAAGAGATAGCTGTTAATTACCATGTAAGTGACATATTTTTATTACAGTTCCGTTTTTTTGTTTGCTTGTTTGAGACAGGTTCTCACTCTGTCGCCCAGGCTTAGGGTGCAGTGGTGCCATCACAGCTTACTGCAGCCTCAACCTCTCAGGCCCAAGCAATCCTCCCATCTGAGCCTCCTGAGTAGCTGGGACTACAGGCATGTACCACCACCATACCCAGCCAATTGTTTTATTTTTTTGTAGAGATGGAGTCTCATTGTATTGCCCAGGCTGGTCTAAAACTCCTGGGGTCAAGTGGTCTTCCCACCTCATCCTCCTAAAGTGCTGGAATTACAGCTGTGAGCTACCATGTCGGACCCCTTTTTGAATTATTCTTTCTTCTTTTTTTTGAGATAGAGTCTCACTTTGTCGCTCAGGCTGGAGTACAGTGGCGTGATCTCGGCTCACTGCAACCTCCGCCTCACAAGCGATGCTCCTGCCTCAGCCTCCCAAGTAGCTGGGACTACAGGTGCCCACCACCACACCCAGCTAACTTTTATATTTTAGTAGAGATGGGGTTTGGCCATGTTTGCCAGGCTGGTCTTGAATGCCTGACCTCAAGTGATCCACCTACCTCGGCCTCCTGAAGTGCTGGGATTACAGGTGTGAGCCACTGCGTCTGGCCTCATTTTGTTTTTGTTTTGAGACAGTCTCACTCTGTCACCCAGGCTGGAGTGCAGTGGCATCATCTCGGCTCCCTGCAACCTCCACCTCCCAGGCTCAAGGGATGCTCTCAGCTCAGCCTTCCAAGTTGCTGGGACTACAGGTACATGCCACCACACCTGGCTGATTTTCTGTATTTTTAGTAGAGATGGCATTTCACCATGTTGCCCAGGCTGGTCTTGAACTCCTGAGCTCAAGTGATCCACCTGCCTTGGCCTCCCGAAGTGCTGGGATTACAGGCATGAGCCACCGTGCCCAGCCGAATAATTCATTTTCAGCTGCTGTCTCTGTGTAGCTGACTTCCATATTTTTCTGTAAGATTTTACAATTAAATTCTTCCCGATTTAAATCTTGTTACCTTGTCTCTCTGGTTCTAAAATTAAATGCATCATCTTCTGTCATAAGCCGTATCCCAATACCCATCTCATTTATTAATCCCATCAGTCACTCAGGTGGCTGGAATACAATTCTTTAGAGTCATTTAAAATTACATGGTCCTTTTATAGGACCTAATTTTTCACTTAAAACCTCTGTTCCCATTTCCATTACCCTCATTCTGGTCTGGGGTCTTACTCATTTATATCTTTATTTCTCTGTAATACTTCCAACCAGGTTTTCCTACCATCATATCCCCTCTAAAGTGTAGTCTAAACCAAGATGTGATGTACAAAACCATAATGTGCAGGTCTTCCTTGAGCTTCTTTTGCATTATATTATTCCCAAAACCCAGATCCTTCATTGATTTCCTCATTGTAGATTACTTTGGCAACTGTCTTTACTATGTGAACTAGTTTTTTCATTCATGTTTTTTAACATACAATAAAATGCACAGTTCTTAAGGGTTTAGTTCGGTGAGTTTTTAACAATAGCATAAGTTGATGTAATTACAAAATCTAAACTTTTGTATCCCTACCCCTCAAGAGTTTCATAGATTAGTTTTGCTTGTTTTAGAACTGTATATAAATGGAAGTATCAATGTACAATTTTTGTATCTGGCTTCTTTCTTTTTTTTTTTTTTTTTTTTGAGACGGAGTCTTGCTCTGTCGCCCAGACTGGAGTGCAGTGGCTGGATCTCAGCTCACTGCAAGCTCCGCCTCCTGGGTTTACGCCATTCTCCTGCCTCAGCCTCCCGAGTAGCTGGGACTACAGGCACCCACCACCTCGCCCGGCTAGTTTTTTGTATTTTTTAGTAGAGATGGGGTTTCACCGGGTTAGCCAGGATGGTCTCGATCTCCTGACCTCATGATCCGCCCGTCTCGGCCTCCCAAAGTGCTGGGATTACAGGCTTGAGCCACCGTGCCCAGCCTGTATCTGCCTTCTTTCATTCTGCGCAATGTCTATTGTAATCTGTGGTTTATTCCTTCTATACTGAATAGTATTCCATTGGACGGATTGTATCATAATTTGTTTATCCATTCTGCTGTTGATGGGTGTTTGAGTTATCTCCAGTTTCTGGCTGTTATGAATAAGGCTTCTATGAACATTGTTATACAAGTCTTTTTGTGAACATGTGTTTTTATGTCCTTTGGATAAATACCTAAGAATGAAATTACTAGGTCATGTGGTAGATACATGTAACTTTATAAAGAAACTAAGGGGTTGTACCATTTTATATTCCCACCTGCAGTGTATGAGCATTCCAGTTCCTCTGTACCCTTACTAGCTGGTACCCTTGTAGCACCATAAAAATGCTGATGTCATTCATTTTTATTTTGGCTCTTATAGTGTTATAATGTTATATAATATAAATTAAGACACTATATATAGTGTTATATAATGTTATCTCATTCAAGGCTTAAATTGATTAACATTGATTTTCATTCACCATAGCACTTTGTCATTGCCCCTTGTGTTTGGACAATATAGCACTTCCTTTTGTTTTGTTTTGATTTGTTTTTAGTTTTTAATTTTTTTTTTTTTTTTGAGACAGAGTCTCCCTCTGTCGCCCAGGCTGGAGTGCAGTGGAACGATCTTGGCTCACTGCAACCTCCACCTTCGTTCAAGTGTCCACCATGCCTAGCTAAGTTTTTGTATTTTTGGTAGAGACAGGGTTTCCCTATGTTGGCCATGCTAGTCTCAATCTCCTGACCCCAAGTGATCCACCTGCCTCAACCTCCCAAAGTGCTGGGATTATAAGCGTGAGCCACTGCGCCTGGCCAGAACTTCCTTGTATATAGCCTTATTCTATTAATTTTATGTCTAATTGTTTCTTAGTTGTACATCTTTGCTTGATAAAGATTGTTGGCAAGGCTGGATCACATTTCTTTTGTATCTCCTCCAGTGCCTAGAGCAGTATGTTAGGTTTAGGTTCATCTTTTTTTTTGTTTTGTTTTGTTTTTTGAGGTGGAGTCTCATGTCACCCACGCTGGAGTGCAGTGGCGTGATCCCAGCTCACTGCAACCTCCACCTCCTGGGTTCAAGCAGTTCTCCTCCTCAGCCTCCTGCGTAGCTGGGATTACAGGTGCGTGCCACCACACCCAGCTAATTTTTTTTGTATTTTTAGTAGAGACGAGGTTTCATCATGTTAGCCAGGCTGACCTCAAACTCCAGACCTCAGGTAGTCTGCCCGCCTTGGCCTCCCAAAGTGCTGGGATTACAGGCGTGAGCCCCCGCGCCCGGCCTAGGCTCATCTTATACTTGTTTAAATAGCATTGAATGTATTGTCAGGTTGTGGTGTGATATATCAAGAATATCTTCTAAAATTGTTCAATTACTTTAAAACAACTTTATGGACAATTTCAAACACATACATCAGGAAAGAGAAGGGCGTATGCACCCTTCATCCACCTTCAAAAATTATCATCTCATAGTCAATCTTATTTAATTTAAACTCACCAACTCCTTTTACCTGGTTTTTTTAAAGCAAATTCCAGATAGCATAGCATATGTTATTCACACATATTTCAGTGTTTATCTGTAAAAGAGAAGCTTTTTTCTAACATAACCATAATTATTACATCTAAAAATTTAACTGAATGCTTACTATCATCAAATTACCCTATTGTCTCTTGTTTTTTTTATTAACAGTTTGAATCTGGATCCAGTTAAGATCCATACATTGCCATTGGTTTATGTGTTTTTAAGTTTCTTTAAATCTGTAGATTCTCCTTTTTCCCATTTTTTCCTTGTTGAGTAAACTAGAGTTTCCTGCAGTTTGAATTTTGCTGATTACATTCCCATGTTTTTCTTTTTTTTTTTTTTTTTTTTTTTTTTTGAGACGACTCTTGCTCTGTCACCCAGGCTGGAGTGCAGCAGTGCAATCTTGGCTCACTGCATCAACTTCTCTGCCTCCAGGGTTCAAGCGATTCTTATATTCTCGTGCCTCAGCCTCTTGAGTAGCTGGGACTACAGGTGTGCACCATCATGCCTGACTAATTTTTGTATTTTTCATAGAGATGGGGTTTCGCCATGTTGGCCAGGCTGGTCTCAAATTCGTGGCCTCAAGTGACCCGCCCACCTTAGCCTCCCAAATTGCTGGGATTACAAGCATGAGACACTGCTACGGGCCCCCATTTTGTCTTTTAACATATTCCTCTTTCCTGGGTATTTCCTGTCAGCTGTAATGAGATCTAGAGGCTTGATTAGTCTTTGTATGTTCATATGTGAGACGAATTCATAGGTGGTGATGTGGTATGTACTTCCATCAGATTGTTTTCTTTTCTGTGATATCAGTCATTTCCTACATCCATTGTTTCATTGGGGGTTACAAACTAGGAATGCTGTAATATTCTTGTTGCTTCATATATTAGCTGGAATATTTGAAAAGTGTCCAAAATGGTAGCCATTAGCCACATTTGGCTATTGAGCACTTGAAATGTAACTAGAGAGACTGAAGAATTGAAATTTTGATTGTACTTGATTTTAATTAAATTTAAAAACTGAAACTTAGCTGGGTACAGTGGTTCACACCTGTAATCCCAGTGAGTTAGGAGGCTGAGGCGGGAAGATGACTTGAGGCCAGAAGTTTGAGACCAGAGTGGATAACATTTCGAGACCCCCATCTCTACAAAACAATTTTCAGGCCAGGCATGGTGGCTCACACCTGTAATCCCAACACTTTGGGAGGCCGAGGTGGGTAGATCATTTGAGGTCAGGAGTTTGCGTGGCCAACATGGTAAAACCCCATCTCTACTAAAAATACAAAAATTAGCCAGGCGTAGTGGCATGCGGCTGTAATCCCAGCTACTTGGGAGGCTGAGGCAGGAGAATCGCTTGAGCCTGGGAGGCGGAGGTTGCAATGAGCCAAGATCATACCACAGCACTCCAGTCTGGGTGACAGAGTGAGACTCTGTCTCAAAAAGAAAAAAATTAGCCAGCATGGTGGTGTGTACTTATTATAGTCCCAGCTATTCAGAATGCTGAGGTGGGAGGATACTTTGAGCCCAGGAGTTGGAGGCTGCAGTGAGCCATGATTACTCCACTGTGTTCCAGCCTGGAACATAGAGCAAGACCCCATGTCAATAAATAAATTAATTAATTAATTAACTAAAATTAAAAAAAAAAAAAAACAGGCTGGGCGCAATGGCTCACGCCTGTAATCCCAGCACTTTGGGAGGCCGAGGTGGGTGACTCACGAGGTCAGGAGATTGAGACCATCCTGGCTAACACGGTGAAACCCTGTCTCTACTAAAAATACAAAAAATTAGCCGGGCGTGGCGGCAGGCGCCTGTAGTCCCAGCTACTTGGGAGGCTGAGGCAGGAGAATGGTGTGAACTCGGGAGGCGGAGCTTGCTGTGAGCTGAGATTGCACCACTACACTCCAGCCTGGGCGACAGAGGGAGACTCCGTCTCAAAAAAAAAAACAAACGTTTAAGTATGTTGTTGGGTTTATAAATCTACTTTTTCTGTTGTAAATTATGAAATTTAAATTTATGTCACGTATTTCAGATGAAAATTTACCATTTGAATTTTTTTTTTTTTTTTTTTTTTTTTTTTTGTTAGGGTCTCACTCTGTCACCCAAGCTGGAGTGCAGTGGCACAATCAGCCCACTACAGCCTTGAACTCCTGGGCTTGGGCAGTCTTGCCTCAGCCTTCTGAGTACCCAGTTGCTGGTACAGGTCTGTCTGTGCCACTATGCCTGGCTAATTTTATTGTAGAGATGGTGATCTCACTATGTTGCCCAGGCTGGTCTCAGAATTCCAGGGCTCAAGCAGGACTCGCATGTCCCCTTCCCAAAATGCTGAGATTACAGGCATATGCTACCATGTACAGCCTACCATCTCTTTTTTTTTTTTTTTTGAGATGGAGTCTTGCTCTGTTGCCCAGGCTGGAGTGCAGTGGCATGATCTCAGCTCACCGCAACCTTTGCATCCCGGGTTCAAGCAATTTTCCTGCCTCAGCCTCCTTGGTAGCTGGGACTACAGGCCCGCGCCACCATGCCCAGCTAATTTTTGTATTTTTAGTAGAGATGGGGTTTCGCTGTGTTGGCCAGGCTGGTCTCGAACTCCTGACTTCGTGATCCGCCCCCTCGGCCTCCTAAAGTGCTGGGATTACAGGCATGAGCCACCGTGCCTGGCCCCATCTCTACATGTGATGTAAATATGAAATACAGGATTTTGAATATTTGGGTGGAAAAAAGAACGTAAAATATATAAATTTTTATATTGATTACATGTGAATAATATTTTGGCTATGTTGGGTTTAAAAATATTAAAATTTTACCTCTTAAAAAACTGACAATGTGGCTACTAGTAAATTTAAAAATTGTATATATGTCTTGTATTACGTTTCTACTGGACAGTGCTGCTTTACAAAATCTTACCCTTATCAAGGACATTGTTGTTTTGTGTTTTTTGTTTGTTTGTTTTTTGTTTTTTTGAGACGGAGTTTTGCTCTGTCGCCCAGGCTGGAGCGCAGCGGCGGGATCTCAGCTCACTGCAAGCTCCGCCTCCCGGGTTTACGCCATTCTCCTGCCTCAGCCTCCCGAGTAACTGGGACTACAGGTGCCCGCCTCCTCGCCCAGCTAGTTTTTTTTTTTTTGTATTTTGTTTTAGTAGAGACGGGGTTTCACCGTGTTAGCCAGGATGGTCTCGATCTCCTGACCTCGTGATCCGCCCGTCTCGGCCTCCCAAAGTGCTGGGATTACCGGCTTGTGCCACCGCGCCCGGCCAAGGACATTGTTTTTTAAATAATTTTTTATCATTACAGCATATTCACATTTGTGGCATAAAAAATGGAAAATACAGAAAAGCATAATAATGTAATTAAAATCACCCATAATTCCACTACTCAAGTTAAAGCATTAATATACTGTATATACCCTTCCAGGCTTTTTGGAGAGCATATAGATACATATGTTGTTTTTACAAAATTTTAATTATACTCTATATACTATAACTTTTTTGTTAAATTATCAGTATATTGTTAATATATTACAAAGTTATCCTAAACATTGTTTGAGGACTTTGTAATTTTTTGTCTGTGATTGTACCATAATTTATTTAACCCTCAGCTGTTTGATATTTAGATTGTGTTTCTAATTTTATAGTATCAAAATGTTGCAATAACCATTGTAGGTATACTTTTGGATATAGTCATGAGTATTTTCCTGGAAGTTTGTTGCTGGGACACTATATTGCCAAATTGCTCTCTAGATATATTTATGGGCCTCTACAGTGGATTTCAGAAACAAAGGGCCAACTCTAGAGTTTTAGAACTTAGAAACCAATAATTCTTTTTAAAAATATAAGGTCCAAGCATTTTGCTCTTGGAAGAGCAGCTCTGGGTCTTCTCCGAAAGTCTTTTTTCACTCTTTAAGAATTTGTGGTCGGGTGCAGTGGCCCACACCTATAATCCCAGCACTTTGAGAGACTGAGGCAGGCAGATCACCTGAGGTCGGGAGTTTGAGACCAGCCTGACCAACATGGAGAAAACCTTCTCTACTCAAACTACAAAATTACCCAGCTGTGGTGGTGCATGCCTGTAATCCCAGCCATTTGGGAGGCTGAGGCAGGAGAATCGCTTGGACCTGGGAGGCAGAGGTTGCAGGGTGAGCTGAGATTGTGCCATTGTACTCCAGCCTGGGCAACAAGAGTAAAACTCCATCTCAAAATAAATAAAATCAATCAATCAATCAATCAATCAATAAATGATTGTATTATCGGCCAGGAGCAGTGGCTCACACCTGTAATTCCAGCACTATGGGAGGCCAAGACAGGTGGATCACTTGAGGTCAGGAGTTCAAGACCAGCCTGGGCAACATGGCAAAACCCCATCTCTACTAAAAATACAGAATGTTATCAGGCGTGGTGGTGCCCGCCTGTGGTGCCAGTTACTTAAGAGGCTGAGGTGGGTATCACCTGAGCCCAATATGTCGAGGTGCAGTGAGCCATGATCATGCCACTGCACTCCATCCAGGTGAGACTGAGACCCTGTCTCAAAAAATAAATAAAGTGAAATAGTTTGTGGACAACACAGAATTATGAACTTTTTATTTTGTCTTTTTAAAGTTACCACAAATTGTCACTACCATTCCCTAAAAGGACATTAACACCTGAATATATTTAGTTTCATGAAAATTTCACTGTTAACACTGCTTTTCGGCCGGGCGTGGTGGCTCAAGCCTGTAATCCCAGCATTTTGGGAGGCTGAGACGGGTGGATCACGAGGTCAGGAGTTCGAGACCATCCTGGCTAACACGCTGAAACCCCATCTCTACTAAAAATACAAAAAACTAGCCGGGCGAGGTGGCGGGTGCCTGTAGTCCCAGCTACTCAGGAGGCTGAGGCAGGAGAATGGCGTAAACCCGGGAGGCGGAGCTTGCAGTGAGCTGAGATCCAGCCACTGCACTCCAGCCTGGGCGACAGAGCGAGACTCCGTCTCAAAAAAAAAAAAAAAAAACACTGCTTTTCTCATTTTACCATAGACTATTGAAAATTTTCACACAGACCAGCATAGGTTGGGGTAGAAGCTTGAGAATCACTGCTGTAATTTATTATTTCACATCCAAACAGGTTAATCCAAAGAAATTGTTCTTGTATTTTTGGAAACATACTAGTACTAAATAATTCTCTTTTTTGGGAAATTTTCTGAGTTCTCTTTCATGCTGGTCTATGTGAATACCATAAGGAGAAACCATATGTTATTTTCTGAGCTACTATAAGAGTGTACATTGGGTCCCAATACTAGAGCAGCCAGACTCAGGTAGGACGGAATACAGAAATAAAAGCACAGGCTCTGGGACCAGGGAATGTAGATCCACGCCCTACTTTTGATTGTGTGGATGTGTTTTTAACCTAAGTCTTATTTTTCTCATCTATAAAATGGAAATAGTGATAGTCCATATCTCATAAATACTGGGAGAATTACATGTGATGCATGTAAGATGCTGATCATAGTTACTGACCCTTAGAAAGTGTTCAGTGGCTGGGCAAGGTGGCTCATGCTTGTAATCCCAGCTCTTTGGGAGCCGAGGCAGGAGGATCACTTTAGCCCACGAGTTTGAAACCAGCCTGAGCAACATAGAACTCGTCTCTACAAAAAAAAAAAAAAAAAAAAAAATCTTAAAAATAGCTGAGTGTGGTGGTGCACACACCCTATAGTCCTTGCTACTTAGGAGGCTGAGGTGGGAGGGTTGTTTGAACCCAGGAGGTCAAGGCTACAGTGAGCCAGGATGACACCACTGAACTCCAGCCTGGGTGACAGAGCAAGACCCTTAAAAAATAAAGAAAAGGAAAAAAATAGTTTTCAGTAAATGTTAGCTGTGATTATAACATGATCATCAGTATATTTAGCCCTTCAAAAATATTCATTGACTGCTTATGTGTCGAACACTGGGAAAGTTTAACACTTAAACAACTAGCTGTAATTGGTATATTAATATTGGAAGTATTAATAAAGTACACTGGGAACAGGTCTACACATCATACAGGAGGTTTTGTACATTGCTGGAATACAGTGGCACGATCTCGGCTCACTGCAACTTCCACTTCCTGGGTTCAAGCGATTCTCCTGCCTCAGCTCCTGAGTAGTTGGGATTACAGGCATGCGCCACCACACTTAGCTAATTTTGTATTTTTTAGTAGAGAAGGGTTTCTCCATGTTGGCCAAGCTGGTCTTGAACTCCCAACCTCAAGTAATCCACCCACCTCAGCCTCCCAAAGTTCTGGGATTACAGGCGTGAGCCACCGCACCCTGCCAGGAGGTTGTCTTTTATTTAAGGGGTCTTGAAGTTTGGAGAAGGAGAAGGGGAGGATATTGCAACAAGGAAAACAACGGAAGCAAAAAAATGCCCATAAATTAGACTGAGCATGGTGTGTTTGTGGCCTGGATCACTGTAGACTAATGCAGATGGAGCTTTTAGAGCAAGGACAGATGGGAGATGACACAACATTTATGACTGCATAATCAGTATAATTATTGTTTTGGGTATCACCAGCCCTTAACTCACGGAAGAAGTCAAGAAGACAAGAGCTGCAATTTAGGATTTAGGTAGAAGTCTGGAAAGATATGGGAGATGTAATGTTGACTTCTAGTCCTCTTTTCTCTTTTTTCTTTTTCTTTCTTTTTTTTTTTTTTTTCACGAGGGTGTTGCCAGGGTCTTCCTCTTGCCCAGGCTGGAGTACAGTGGCACAATTGTGGCTTACTGCTGCTGCCTCTAATTTCTGGACTCAAGCGATCTTCCCACCTCAGCCTCCCAAATAGCTGGTACTACAGGCATGCACCACTACACTCAGCTAATTTTTTTTTTTGGTTGAGACAGGGTCTCGCCGTGTTGTCCAGGCTCTTGTGGAACTCCTAGTCTCAACTGATCCTCCCGCCTCAGTCTCCCAAGGTGTTGGGATTGCAGGTGTGAGCCACCATGCCCAGCCAATTCTAGCATTTTTTAAAATACTGCTCAGAGGTGATTTCTGATGTCCTTGAGAATTCTTTGAATTATCTGAATATTAATTTCTAGTATTGATATTTAGAACAAGGTCCTTCTGACTTTTTTTAAGATACCTTTCAGGCTGGGTGCAATGGCTTACGCCTGTAATCCCAGCACTTTGAGAGGCCGAGGCAGGCGGATCACCTGAGGTTGGGAGTTTGAGACCAGCCTGATCAATATGGAGAAACCCTGTCTCTACTAAAAATACAAAATTAGCCGGGTGTGGTAGCGCATGCCTGCAATCCCAGCTACTCAGGAGGCTGAGGCAGGAGAATTGCTTGAACCTGGGAGGTGGAAGTTGCGGTGAGCTGAGATTGTGCCATTGCACTCCAGCCTGGGCAACGAGAGCAAAACTCCATCTCAAAAATAAATAAATAAATAAATAAAAGATACCTTTCATTGCCATATCATCCAAAAGAATGCCAATATTCTCACTGATTTTGGGGGACTGATTTTGGAAGATGACTCATGGAATTAAGAAGATCCGATGGTTCAAAGAATCTTGCCCTATCAAAGTTGTTCACAGCCTAAAAATATTTGATAAATGAAGGTACGTTCAAAGCCTTCTCATTCTCCAAAGCTAAGAATATGCATCTTTTAAAAGGCATTAGATCCCAAAGACCAAGATAGGATGTTTTACCTAGAAGACAAATTGTACATTGGGCTTTAAGGACTCATGAAACCATTGCCTGTTTCAGACGCTGACCGGAAAGGAGATTGAGATTGACATTGAACCTACAGACAAGGTGATGCATGCCCAGCTCCTCTTCATGCACTTCTTGCCATGTATATTTGTTTGCATATGCTTATGAACTTGGTCCTTTTGCTCTTATGCTGTCTGCATAGCCCTTGTTCTTTCCGTTTCCACGGTCCTACCCCTGAGCAGCCCCTGACTACTTGTCTCTTTAAAGGTGGAGCGGATCAAGGAGCGTGTGGAGGAGAAAGAGGGAATCCCCCCACAACAGCAGAGGCTCATCTACAGTGGCAAACAGATGTGAGTTTGGAGTGAGAATGACAGCGTGGCAATCTTATGTGAAGATGAGAAGATGAGAGGGGGCACATACTGAGGTGGATCGGGGGTGTCTCTTGTTTTTGGTGCCTTAGACCCTTTGGCAATCTGGTGAAGCCTCTAAGCCCCTTCTCAGAATAAGATTTTTTCAGGCATAAAACAAAATATATAGAATTAAAAGAAAACTAATTATATTGAAATAGTTATTAAAATACTAAAACAAATTTGTGATATAGTAATATAAGTACTTTTTTATTAATAAGATCTAATGGTAGGTCTAATATGACCATAATTTTGAAATATTTTCCAGATATCTATAAATGATCATGATAGAAAATAGTAATTTCTATTGTTAACAATTTGCCTATATTGCTAATGCTACTGTGGTTTTTGGGCTTTGTTTAAAGTTAGAAGAAATGTTAAATTTCAGTTGGGGGTTAGTAAAAATAAAGATGGGATTTTTTTTCTCATTCAAGTTTGCAGACCCCCAAAGAGATCCATGAAACTCAAGAACTCCTGTTCTGGCTGGGCGTAGTGGTTCATGCCTGTAATCCCAGCACTTGGGGAGGCTGAGGTGGGTGGATCACCTGAGGTCAGGAGTTCGAGACCAGCCTGGCCAACATGGTGAATCCCCATCTTTACTAAAAATACAAAAATTAGCTGGGTGTGGTGGTGGGCGCCTGTAATCCCAGCCACTCGGGAGGCTGAGGCAGGAGAATTGCTTGAACCCGGGAGGCGGAGGTTGCAGTGAGCTGAGATCGTGCCACTGCACTTCAGCCTAGATGACAGAGTGAGACTCTGTCAAAAAAAAAAAAAAACTCCTAAGTCTTTTTTTTCGGCTTCCTTTTCCTGCAGGAATGATGAGAAGACAGCAGCTGATTACAAGATTTTAGGTGGTTCAGTCCTTCACCTGGTGTTGGCTCTGAGAGGAGGAGGTGGTCTTAGGCAGTGATGGACCCTCCATTTTACCTCCGTACCGTGTCGCTCATAATGAGGCATCATATATCCTCTCACTCTCTGGGACACCAGAGCCACTGCCCCCTCCCCTGGATGCCCAGTATTGTACATCTACTGGTGGGAGACTGTGAGGACCCCAGGATTCAGTATTCCTGGCCCAGAGGGCCCTTGCTGGCTATTGGGTGTTAGTTTGCAGTCCTGTGTGCTTCCCTCTCTTATGGCTGTGTCCCTGATTGTCAATAAAATATTTCCTGGCCTCCTGGAATCTTTCTTCTGTTGCACAAGTTGACTGAAATAAAAATGGACCTAATGCTCACTCAGTTATAGCAGGGTGAAGGAATTGGACAATGGAAGGGATGGTGCTCTTAGAAGGATTATCAGACTCTAGGAAAACATACTTAGTGGTGTGCTGGAGCCAGTTCCTAGTGGCTAATGAGAGCCACCTATTGGCACCTCTTTCCAACTCTCTTAAGTGACTTCATGTTGGTAGCTTGAAATTGGCCATGGTAGGATTATTTACAAAAACTGGCAAACACTACACATCAGTTCTCCCCACAAACTGGTCGTTAAACACCTACCAGTGTAGTGCTGACATGGATGGTGGAAACCTTCGGAGAGTGAATTTTCTCTGAATGTGGCTCTACTGGACATTTAGGTCTGGTTGGAGAACACCCTCAAGGGTTTGGCTGACACTGCACTCTGGCTGGAATATTACTGAGGGCTTTGGGTTCTGCACTATCAAAAGGTTGATAATGGAGAAAGATTGAGTGACAAACTAATGTATCACTTGGATCTCAAGAAGAGGCAGGTGCTAGAAAACGCTTTCCTTCTTCCCTGGCTTCTTAGTGTAATAGAATCGGGCAAGGCTGGGTGGAGTGGAGAAGTAGGGAGGATGTCCGTGGCCAATGCCTTGGAGATACTTGACTGCTGTGGTTGCGTGTGGCGGTCGTGTTGGTACCTCGCTGCAATCCTCTTCCCCGCCCAGCATCAGATGACCCTCTTGCGCCATATCTAGGCTGATGACGCCCCGAGTGGCGACGCTCTAGTCGCCGTTTGTCTATGGCAGGCGGGGTGGCCGCCTTAGCTGCCCGAGGTGCCGCGCTCTCTACCGGCCCTGGGTGAAGCACCAACTCTGCTACGCGCAGCCTGCGGTGCGGGTCATGGCGCGGCTACCGAAGCTGGCAGTCTTTGATTTGGGTGAGGGACGGGAAGGAGAATTTCGTAAGGCGCCCCCCTTTTCTATACCCCTAACTGCAGCTCCCGAATCCCTGCGTCCCCCGCCACCAGGCTGAACCTTCCCTCTCCTTCCTCTCTCAGATTACACTCTCTGGCCTTTCTGGGTCGACACGCACGTAGACCCTCCGTTCCATAAGAGCAGGTGAGGTAGGGACAGGGAGGACTGGGGTGAGATGGGACCCAGCCAGGGCTGAGCGCACTCTTGCCCTCTCCAGTGATGGAACTGTACGAGATAGGCGGGGCCAAGACGTCCGACTGTACCCAGAGGTGCCTGAGGTCCTAAAACGATTGCAGAGTCTTGGGGTGCCCGGTGCGGCTGCTTCAAGGTAAGAAGAGCGACTGACAACTGATACTGTAATGCTGAAGGGTGCATGCAAGAGACTTACAGTGAAACCCCTGGGCTACAAAAATAGGGGCGGTGCAAGTTTGCAAGTATTTGCAATTTTTTCTCCTTGAACGATCTCCTGTATCTTTTAACTATTAAAAAGTGGGGCCAGCAGCCGGACGCGGTGGCTCACTGCTGTAATCCCAGCACTTTGGGAGGCCAAGGCGGGCAGATCACGAGATCAGGAGTTCGAGACCAGCCTGACCAACGTGGTGAAACCCCGTCTCTACTAAAAATACAAAAATTAGCCGGGCATGGTGGCGCGCGCCGGTAATCCCAGCTACTCGGGAGGCTGAGGCAGGAGAATCGCTTGAACCCAGGAGGTGGAGGTTGCAGTGAGCTGAGATGGAGCCACTGCCCTCTAGCCTGGGTGACAGAGTGAGACAATGTCTCAAAAAAAAAGAAAAAAAAAAAAAGTGAGGCCGGGCACAGTGACTCACACCTGTAATCTTAGCACTTTGGGAGTCCTAGGTGGGAGGATCACTTGAGCCCAGCAATTTGAGACCAGCCTACGCAATAGAGGGACACCCCATCTCTACCAAACAGAAATGTGGTGGCGTGCACCTGTAGTCCCAGCTACTTGGAAGGCTGAGGTGGGAGGATCACTTGAGCCCAGGAGGTCGTGACCGCAGTGAGCCATGATTGGGCCACTACACTCTAGTCTGGGTGACAGAGCTAGACCCCGTCTCAAAACAAAAACTAAAACTTTGGCCCAGCACCAATTTCGTCAAACAGGAAGGCAATGGAATTAAACAGAGGCTGAGGATGCCTGTCCATCCCAGAAAAAAAGCAAGTTGATTTCCCTGGTTATACTTACTAACTTTGCTTAATAAGTTAACGTAGCCCTGGCCCTTCACTTTGGTAATCCCATCTTTTACACCGTTTTGCAGGACAAGTGAGATAGAAGGGGCCAACCAGCTACTGGAGCTCTTTGACCTCATCAGGTACTTTGTTCATCGGGAAATCTATCCAGGCAGCAAAGTCACACACTTTGAGAGGTATGCAGACATAAGGGAGGAGCAGGGTGAGAAAGTACCAGAGAGGCTTGGGAAACCAAGATACTAGCTTGGTTACCCATGCCCTATCTTCCACAGGTTGCAGCAGAAGACTGGAATTCCTTTCTCCCAGATGATCTTCTTCGATGATGAGAGGCGGAATATTGTAGACGTCAGCAAACTGGGTACTGAGTGATGAGCAACAGCCATTTGGGGTCCCTAGGAGGGATTAGGTAGATACATACAGGATGGATAGTTTGCCCTATAGGTGGCACCCACAAAGGTCAGAGTAATAATGGAGAACCCTGAAAGCCTGATGAAATGTGACTTCTTATCTTTCTAGGTGTTACCTGCATTCATATCCAGAATGGAATGAATCTTCAAACTCTAAGTCAAGGGTTAGAGACATTTGCAAAGGCCCAAACTGGGCCTTGAGGTCCAGCCTTGAGGAAAGCCCATTTGAGGCCTAAACTGAAAGGAAATCAAGAAGACATTTTCAGGTGCATTTGTAATTTATTAAAGTTCATCTGTGTGTGACAGTAGAGATTTTTACTCACAGTGTGGGGAGTTTCTATTTTTCTAGCCTGTGAAATGGGGTTGGTTGTCCTGAGGTGCAAAGACCAGAATGTGAGACATTAGACTGCATCAGGTTTGCTATCTAAACTTAGGGCAACCCCAAGTGCTTGAACCTATACCCCCCCTACTTTCCTGAGCCCTGTAAAGAGCATGAAGAGTTTTCCCACTGACCCCATACATTGAGGTGCCATCACACTGCACATTTCCTTCCGGAGAACAAGCACATACTCTGGGATGGAGACAGGACTGCCTTTTTATGTAACAGAAAACGATGTGGCTGCTTTAAGAGGAGCACCTCGGTCTGGGACTGGTGGCTTGGGTCACGTGACAGCGGTGGTCTCGTTTGCGCCTCTTGATGATGTCGCGGCGGCGCACTGAGGAGGGATTGGGTAAGGCTGGTCCCTGTGTGATGAGACCATCACCCTCCCAGGAGCAAGGCGGAAGTCTGGAGGACGCCGAGGGGCGGAGGCGGGAGAGGCGAGCTCGCGATGAGTGGTCTCGGCAGGCTCTTCGGGAAGGGTGAGCCGGGGTGGGACTGGCCAGCCAGGAGGCGCTGGCTGGTGCAGGGGAAGAGGAGATCCCGGCGAGATTCGGCCAGACCGCTGCGCCGGGCAGGGGAAGAGAATCAGGAGACAGGCTGACTGGAAAACCCCGGCGGCCGATGGCGGAGCAAAGCTTATCGCCGGTGCCAAAAGGCACACCATGTCTAGGCGCCTGGTTCCCGTCCGCCGTCCTCCCTCACTCTCTGAGGGAAGAACTCAAGATCGGGGAGGGGACTTGAGTTGAGGGCGTGGCGATTGTGCTGGCTTTCACTGTTCAGGCTTGAAGACGAGTTTCCTGCTGTCTTCAGCCCTTTTCAAAACCATGTTCTATAATACTTTGTGCTGGGCAAGAGGGATCTAAGATGAAGAAGAAAGACTGCCTTCTTGGCCGGGCGCGGTGGCTCACGCCTGTAATCGCAACACTTTGGGAGGCCGACGTGGGTGGATCATGAGGTCAGGAGTTTGAGACCAGCGTGGCCAATATGGTGAAACCCCGTCTCTGCTAAAAATACAAAAATTGGCCGGGCGCGGTGGCTCACGCCTGTAATCCCAGCACTTTGGGAGGCCGAGGCGGGTGGATCACCTGAGGTCAACAGTTCCAGACCAGCCTGGCCAACATGGTGAAACCTAGTCTCTACTAAAAATACAAAAAAAAAAAAAAAAAAAAATTAGCTGGGTGTGGTGGCGCGCGCCTGTAGTCCCAGCTACTCAGGGAGGCTGAGGAAGGAGAATCGCTTGAACCCAGGAGGCAAAGGTTGCAGTGAGCCAAGATTGCACCACTGCACTCCATCCTGGGTGACAGAGGGAGATTCCATCTCAAAAGAAAAAAACAAAAAACAAAAATTAGGTGTGCATGGTGGTGTGTGCCTGTAGTCCCAGCTACACAGGGAGGCTGACGCAGGAGAATCACTTGAACACAGGAGGCGGAGGTTGCAATGAGCCTAGATCATGCCACTGCACTCTGACCTGGGCAACAGAGCGAGACTCCGTCTCAAAAAAAAGAAGGCCTGGCACGGTGGCTCAGGCCTGTAATCCCAGCACTTTGGGAGGCCAAGGCAGGTGGATCACCTGAGGTTGGGAGTTCGACACCAGCCTGACCAACATGGAGAAACCCTGTCTCTACTAAAAATACAAAAAATTAGCCAGGCGTGGTGGCATATGCCTGTAATCCCAGCTATTTGGGAGGCTGAGGCAGGAGAATCGCTTGAACCCAGGAGGCGGAGGTTGAGGTGAGCCGAGATCACGCCATTGCGTTCCAGCCTGGGCAACAAGACTGAAACTTTGCCTAAAGAAAAAAAAAGGCAGCCAGGAATAGTAAAAAGAATATTGGTTTTAGAACTCATACTGCCACATTTTGATTCCTGAACAATCTCTTATTAGTTGTGATTTTTAACATCTTTATGGTTGTTTTCACATTTTTAAGTGAAGAGAGAGCACGTTCATTGTAGAGATTTGGTGATTAACAATAACACAGGTCCCTAGCACATACTATGTATTCAATGATTGGTGGCTAATATTTTTCCTTCACAAAATTTGGGCCTACTCCACTGGACTCCTCAGGGAAGAAGGAGAAAGGGCCAACCCCTGAAGAAGCAATACAGAAACTGAAGGAGACAGAGAAGATTCTGATTAAGAAACAGGAATTTTTGGAGCAGAAGATTCAACAGGAGCTACAAACAGCCAAGAAGTATGGGACCAAGAATAAGAGAGGTAATGAGGGAAACAAGCCTATGGGGAGGGCCCGGATGGGAAGCAGGTGCTTCTGACCCTTGATGGTAAGGGTATCGGCTGGGTCAGCTGCCCTACAGGCTTTGCGGAGGAAGAAAAGATTCGAACAGCAGCTGGCACAAACTGACGGGACATTATCCACCCTGGAGTTTCAGCGTGAGGCCATTGAGAATGCCACCACCAATGCAGAAGTCCTTCGTACCATGGAGCTTGCTGCCCAAGGCATGAAGAAAGCCTACCAGGACATGTGGGTACGGGGGAAGGGGTGGAGGGGACCCAAGAACTGGGAAGAGTGGCTTGCTATCACACTTTAAACTTTTTTTTTTTTTTTTTCGAGACGGAGTCTTGCTCTGTGGCCCAGACTGGAGTGCAGTGGCGCAATCTCAGCTCACTGCAAGCTCCGCCTCCCGGGTTCATGCCATTCTCCTGCCTCAGCCTCCCAAGTAGCTGGGACTACAGGCGCCCGCGACTATGCCCAGCTAATTTTTTTTTTGTATTTTTAGTAAAGACGGGGTTTCACTGTGTTAGCCAGGATGGTCTCGATCTCCTGACCTCATGATCTGCCCACCTCGGCCTTCCAAAGTGCTGGGATTACAGGCGTGAGCCACCGTGCCCGGCCTCACACTTTAAACTTTAAAGCCTCTCAGAATGTAGATTTGCAGTATAGATACTTGTAATGGCTAGACCTCTGTCTGCCCCTTGCTTCCTATAAGATTCTTTCGCTGCCTGGGGCATTCTAGGGAGGAAAGATGCCTTCTCTAATTCTTTTTTTGTTTTGTTTTGTTTTTTGAGACAGAGTCCCGCTCTGTCGCCCAGGCTGGAGTGCAGTGGCACGATCTCGGCTCACTGCAACCTCTGCCTCCTGGGTTCAAGTGATTCTCCTGCCTCAGCCTCCTGAGTAGCTGGGATTACAGTTGTGCACTACTGTTCCCAGCTCATTTTTATATTTTTAGTGGAGACAGAGTTTCACTATTTTGGCCAGGCTGGTCTTGAACTCCTGACCTCAGGTGATCCACCTGCCTTGGCCTCCCAAAGTGCTAGGATCACAACTATGAGCCACCGCTCCCGGCTACCTTTTCTAATTCTTTTTTTTTTTTTTTTTTTGAGACGGAGTCTCGCTCTGTCACCCGGGCTGGAGTGCAGTGGCCGGATCTTAGCTCACTGCAAGCTCTGCCTCCCGGGTTCACGCCATTCTCCTGCCTCAGCCTCCCGAGTAGCTGGGACTACAGGCGCCTGCCACCTCGCCCGGCTAATTTTTTGTATTTTTTAGTGGAGACGGGGTTTCACCGTGTTAGCCAGGATGGTCTCGATCTCCTGACCTCGTGATCCGCCCGTCTCGGCCTCCCAAAGTGCTGGGATTACAGGCTTGAGCCACCGCACCTGGCCTTACCTTTTCTAATTCTTAAAGATCCTTCAGGAAAGGGAAGGAAACCTATCCTCTCCAGTGTGGCTCCTTGCTATTTCTTAGCCCAGACTTGCATCTTTGCAGTTTTCCAGGGATCTCTTCTGATTGATAGCTATGGGCTTATCAGTGTGACAATACAAGGCTGGAGGGGTTTCATTCATGTGAGATGAGGAAGTCAAGGGGGCATTGTTGCCTGATTTCTTAGCTGTCTATCTCATTCTCAGGGACATTGACAAGGTAGATGAACTGATGACTGACATCACAGAACAACAGGAGGTGGCCCAGCAGATCTCAGATGCCATTTCTCGGCCTATGGGCTTTGGAGATTATGTGGATGAGGTGATTGGGGGTGAGGGGTCAGGGCATTTTGGAGAAAGTATGGGACTGGCCAGAAGGAACACCCAAGAGAGGCTCTTGGGGCAAGTTTGGGAGGGAACTTCAAAAGCAGTATGTTATTGGAGGTAGAGTTTTTTTCTTCATCTTAAATGGTCTTGTCTTCCCTATACAGGATGAACTGCTGGAGGAGCTAGAGTTGCTGGAACAGGAGGAATTGGCCCAGGAGTTGTTAAGTGTGGGTGACAAGGAGGAAGAACCCCCAGTCAAATTGCCTAGTGTACCTTCTACTCATCTGCCGGCAGAGCCAGGTATGCAGGGTTGTTCTGTTGTCTTGAGGACTTAAGAGGGTAGGAGAGGTGTGGGGAAAGATTATTCCTCATCCATCCTGCCTCAAAGGAGCCACACAGAAAGGGCTGCTGCTGCAGTTGTGCAGGTTGTTGACTGCATATGGGCACCCACCTAGCCTGTGCTTCACTCAGCAAGCTGTGTACCCTGGTTTAGGGCTACAGATGGCAGGAGCAAGAGGCACCTTTTTTCTAATTTGCACAAAGGTGCTGTGGGATTGAACAGCAGCCTAGCAAGCAGAAGGACCACACCTTTAGGTTTTTTGTGGGGAGAGAGAATTCAGCAGGCTCTGAATGTCATAGCAGGGGACGGTTGGAGTTGCTGAGACCTTAATCCTTCTCCTTTCTTTTCTCTGGGTATCTTTGTCCTCAAAGCTCCCAAAGCGGATGAAGATGAAGAAGCACTAAAGCAGTTGGCTGAGTGGGTATCCTGATAAATCTGGGCTTGTCTTCCTAATGCTACCTTTGTTGGTCCTTTTTTCCTTAAGTGCCAAATGCTGAGCTAAAGGAGAATAACTTTTTGGGGAAGGCCTGCTGAGGGTGGTAGTATGACCCTGCCTGAAAAAAGGGTCTCTTGCCTTCCCAGCCCTGGCTCAACTCTGAAGAAGATCTTGCTACAGAAGGAGCCCTTGGGCTCCCTTCTCTTTGATAGCAGTTATAATGCCCTTGTTCCCAATAAAACTGGGCAGATGGAATCCTAGTGTCTATACTGCCTTGTCTACCCCTGAAGCTGTTCCCCTGGCCCTTGGAGCCTTGTCCTCAAGAGCCTTATTTCAAGCAATGAATAACAGCAAAGAAGGGAGGTTAGAACATAGAACAAATGGGCATTCCTAATATCTCAACCTATGTTCCAGACAAACACTGTTTCATCTTTCAAGTCGGTTTGTCCTAGAGTTGCCTAGTTGCTGTGATTGAAGAAACTGCCATCTACCACTTAGAACCATGTGTAGGCATCTCTGAGTCTTCCCTCATTGCTTTCCCCTGGTCGTGCCTCTGCCAAGACAACCCCAAATTTATTTTACAAAGCCCATTTTCAAGGACAAGGAGGGAGAATACCATGGAAGGAGCAAGTAGCTTTGCTACTTGGAATGGAAGAAGCAAGTAGCTTTCGTTTGTCCAGAACCCATAGTAGCTTTCACTACTATAAGGCTTGGTTTGAATTCTGTGTCTGGGAACAACAGTGTGAGAAGCCTTGTCTTCCTGCTATTCTGTCAGTAGTGGTTAAGGTGACACTGGAAGAGGGAAAAGGAACCAAGGTCCTTCATACACCCAAATACCCATTTCTTTTATGTTCTTTTCTTTTCTTTTCTTTTTTTGAGACAGAGTCTCACTTTGTCACCCAGGCTGGAGTGCAGTAGGGCGATCTCGGCTCACTGCAATCCCTGCCTCCTGGGTTCAAGTGATTCTCACACCTCAGCCAGGTGCCACTATTCCCGGCTAATTTTTGTATTTTTAGTAGAGACAGGGTTTTGCCAAGTTGGCCAGACTGGTCTCGAACTCTTGACCTCAAGTGGTCTGCCCACCTTGGTCCCCCAAAGTGCTGGGATTACAGGCGTGAGTCACTGCACCCAACTCGAATACCCATTTCTTTTTTTTTTTTTTTTTTTTTTGAGACCGAGTCTTGCTCTATCAACCAGGCTGGAGTGCTGTGGCGGGATCTCAGCTCACTGCAAGCTCCGCCTCCCGGGTTTTACGCCATTCTCCTGCCTCAGCCTCCAGAGTAGCTGGGACTACAGGCGCCCGCCACCTCGCCCAGCTAGTTTTTTGTATTTTTAGTAGAGACGGGGTTTCACCGTGTTAGCCAGGATGGTCTCGATCTCCTGACCTCGTGATCTGCCCGTCTCGGCCTCCCAAAGTGCTGGGATTACAGGCTTGAGCCACCGCGCCCGGCCTTCGAATACCCATTTCTTTCTTTTTTTTTTTTTTTTTTG
>NC_045439.1:122129157-122162231 GCF_002776525.5 Piliocolobus tephrosceles
TTTTTTTTTTTTTTTTTGAGACGGAGTCTTGCTCTGCCGCCCAGGCTGGAGTGCAGTGGCTGGATCTCAGCTCACTGCAAGCTCCGCCTCCCAGGTTCACGCCATTCTCCTGTCTCAGCCTCCCGAGTAGCTGGGACTACAGGCGCCCGCCTCGTCGCCCGGCTAGTTTTTTGTATTTTCTATTAGAGACGGGGTTTCACCGTATTAGCCAGGATGGTCTCCATCTCCTGACCTTGTGATCCGCCCGTCTCGGCCTCCCAAAGTGCTGGGATTACAGGCTTGAGCCACCGCGCCCGGCCTTCGAATACCCATTTCTAAAAGAACTAACAGTGCCATCATCTTGGACTATAGACAGGCAGAGCCATAATCAAAGTGGAGCAACCAGGGCTTTTGCCCCACCGCTTGAGCATTTAAACAGCACAAAGATGTAAAATAATGAGCATATATTGAGTTGAATAATAAAGCTTCCCAAAATAGAGTGTTAATCTGAGCACCCCATCTCCTGTGAGCCACATCATGAATTATACTGTTGATTTAACACAGTGTCAAGATTATTGGTTACAGGCTGTGGGCAGAAATCGTCTCTTACCCCAGCAGTGTTCCCTGCTATAAGATTGCCTTAAGAAAAGAATGTCTTTGACCCTAGCTGATGAAACTAAATCAGACTTAGATTTATTTTTGGTATAAAAGATTTTTGGCCCAAGACCTCCTGCTTGCTCCTCTCTTAGCCCCCTCCTTCAGCCATTTTCAGGTCGTAATTTCCAAGGATTGGTGATGTTTAGTGGTGTTGTGGAGCTGGCACATGGTCTCCAGCAGCCTGATCTCATGGGTGGGTTGCTCATGCTGGAACTTGAGCACCCAGGGATCCTTGATGATGTCCAGAATGGTGGCACGCTTAGTGGCTTGGTGTAGCATCTGGAGGATCAGGTTCTAGAGCAGGGGACAGAGAGGTCTTGCCTGAGTTTTTCTCCATTGTGCCACACAGGCAATGAGCAGCTGGACCTAAGAAAGAAGCAGGATAGCTCATCATACCACTCTGGTCAAAGTGGGTGTGGCTCTGATTTTATCTTGGAGAGTCAGGCAGTTAACTCCCTGGAGGGGAAGGGAAAAGTTCCTTGGGAGGAATGCTTTCCATAATTCTCTTCTGGCCTAAAGAGACAGAAGCTGGAACCTGTGTATCAAGCAAGGTTTGGAGCCTAGTGGTTGGTCCTTTATGCCTTCCATACTGTTTATTATAGGACAGGAGCTAGTGTGTGAGATGGCTCTGGTGTGGGAAGAGCCTTTCCCCAGGGTTGGGAGGCCTAGGTTGGGTGACGTAGGTTGGATATTCACCCCTCCCTGTTGGTCATCCCTGAGGGCTCACCCCTCCTTAGGTAGCCAGTACCTTGCACTCCTGGGAGATGGTATGGTTAGCTGGGAAAGTGACCTCCTTCTGAGTCTCTCTGAGCAGCTTTTTCAGATTGGTGTCATCAAAGGGCAGACGGGCGACCATTAGAGTGTAAAGGATGACGCCCATGCTCCAGGTGTCAGACAGGAAAGGGTTGTAGGGCAAGCCTAGTAAGATCTCCGGGCAAGCATAAGCAAAGCTGCCACAGTAAGTCTGGCTGAGGTGAGAAAAGCAGTTCACTTGGCGGTAAGAAGGGCTATGACCCACAGGCTGGTTAGAAGGCACCATCTTGGCGAAGCCAAAGTCTGATATCTTCACATTCTCCCGCTTGTCCAGCAACAGATTCTCCAACTTTAAGTCCCTACCAGCAGCAGAAAGGCTGGGCATCAGGCTGGGGAGAGGGCTTAGTTTTAGACTGGGAGCTGAAGGGCCAGGGGTCAGACGGTAAAGATGAGGAAAGAAGAAGTGGGAGGTAGAAACCATTATAAGGGCACAAGGTAGAGAGGAAGGAAAGCCATGGAGTTGTGAGCAGAGCCCAAAGTAGGGAGAGAGAGAGAGAGGATGGTATCTGAGGACCACCGGGAGCTCACCATCGTATTTCATAAAATGCTGTGCATACAGTGAGTACTTTATCAGTATCCTTGACCATATGATTAAAATAGAGTGCATGAATAGGCCTAGATATTGAGGAGGGAGTTCGAGAAAGGAAAAAAGGGCAGGAAATGGGAGATGTGCATAAAACCCCCTTGAGGGCAAAGGACCCAGTCTGGGTGGCAGCGCCCTCACCGGTGCACGATGCTCTTGCTGTGCAGGTAGGCAATGCCCAGGGTCAGCTGGGAGAACCACTTGCCAGCAAGGGGCTCAGAGCAGGCCCCGTAGCGCTGGATCCATTCAAGGACGTCACCACCCTGAGCCAGCTCCAGAATGATGTATACTCGAGATGTGGTCTCAATGGCCTGATAGAAGTTGATGAGGTACTTGTGCCGCAAGAGTTTCATTACCTGACCCCAGAAGAAGGACCCATCAAACCTGGGAAGGGAGAACCGTGACGGCACTCCCAGCCATCTCTTGCCCTCAGCTCCTGACTTAGAACTTTGCAATAGGATCAACCCCTCAACCCCAGAGAACTGGTGGCCTGTGCTCAAATGCTATGTTTTGCACCTTTACTTTTTGGGGGGCTGGAGGTGAGTGGGTGGATGGGAAAGAGGTTTAACTTACATAAATTTTCCTAGCTGCTAGTGAGACATTCAGTTCTGGTTTAGGGATTTCTGGCCCCACCCCTCGTGGCCATACCCCTTCTGAGAAACCTCAAGCAGCTTTAGTACCAAGCTCCAGTTCCCTCTTCCAGCCCCCTTTCCAACCTGTATCTCACGGGGCAGGAACTTGTTAAGATAGTCATCAGAGGCCTTCTTCTTTGATATGATCTTGACTGCCACCATGACCTTCTGCTTTGTGTAGAAAGCCTCATGTACTGTCCCATAGGAGCCATTGCCAATGACCTTGCCCACCTCATAACCATATTCATCCATGATGGAGTGGTAGGCTGTGGTGGTTGGTGCTGCCTCTGTGACATCTCCCTTCCCCATGGTGTTGGGCTTGCTGAGAGCAGGGAGCTTTACTACTTGGAAGCTTCCTATCCAAAGGCCAACACCTTGAGCTCCCGAAGGCTAGGGTATCAAAGTGAAGTAGGTCTCCAAATGTTTGCCTATATAGTCACACAAGTCTGGGATGCTGGGCTCAGCCCTCCACTAGGAAGTTGGAGGGGGAAAGAAAGAGAAGCAGTTCTTTTTGTCTCCACTGGCTGTTGTTACTTTGTCCTTTTGGTTACGGAACTCCTCAAGGTCCCATGTTCTGAATACATCACAATCCACCTCCTATCCATCGTTGGCCACAAAACTTGAGAATGAAGTGCAGTTGGAAACATACTCATTCCCAGAGGCACCTTCCACAGTCTGCTGAAACTCCTAAAGATTAGCCCTTTCACTGATACATGAGTACCTACTAAGTACCAGACAGTGTGTTGAATACTTGGATAAAATGTCACCCAAATGTCATGCCAGACCCTTCCTCCTTCCTCAATCCCTACATACAATCTTTCATCAACTTCTGTCTCTGCTATCTCCTACTTATCTTTTTAATGATACACTCAAGGCTTTCCAAGCCCATTGCAGCGCCTTAGTTCAATAAGGCCAATAGAGACACTATGATCCTAGAGCTTATAATGCAGCATGAGAAAATGAGAAATACAAGTGTGAAAGTATTGCAATAGTAAAGTATTGAACATGTTCTAGGAAAATCTAACCTTGAAATGCATTCTTATATTTCATGAGTCAGAACTCTCTAGTTTTCCTCCACATCCTTCTGGTCATTCCTCAGCCTTCGCTGAAGCTGTATCTTTCTCCATCCATCCCTTAATCATATCCCAAGTGTTCTATCACAAGCTTTATTTTCTCAAACCTTCACATCCTCCCTTAATCTTGTCCATACCCATGGTGTCAATACTACATTTATGCTGACTGCTCCTAATTTCATCTCCATCCCATATATCTCTGGAGTTCAGATAGAGCAGCCAGTATTACATGGCCATGTCTGCCCCAGGCATGGAACTTACCATATCCGTCTCGAACTTAAACATATCAATAATTGAACTTATTTTCTTCTCTCAGACCTTTCTGTGAGTTGTACACTAATCACCCTTAATTGAGACACTCAAATGTCATCCCAGACTCTCCTGCCTCAGTCCCTACATTAAATCTATCACCAAATCCTATCTCTTCTACCTCCTGATTATCTCTTTGATAATATTCTCATGGCTTTCTGAGCCCACTGCCACTCCCTTAGTTCATGCCTCCATCATCCAACAGATGGCCCCAGCCAGCCTTCTACTGTCCTCCAGTCGGTCCATCCCAAGTCCAAAGCATAAATCTGATTTTATTTCCATTGGAACAATTCCGTTTCTCCACATTCTCTTCAGGATCAAGTCCATCCAAATTCTTTCATACACCTTTAAGTCTGATCCTGCTTACCTTCCTAATTTTATTTTTTAACACACACATAATACTCCAAAACTGCTTTTCTGTATTTGTGGCAAACTCCAGATCTCCTTGAGAACTTGGCATAGGAGCTGTTTTGTTTTTGTTTTGAGACGGAGTTTCGCTCTTGTTGCCCAGGCTGGAGTGCAATGGCGCGATCTTGACTTACAGCAACCTCCGCCTCCTTGGTTCAAGCCATTCTCCCGCCTCAGCCTCCTACATAGCTGGTATGCACCACCACACGAGGCTAATTTTGTATTTTTTAGTAGAGACGGGGTTTCTCCATGTTGGTCAGGCTGGTCTCGAACTCCCGACCTCAGGTGATCACCCCCTCAGCCTCCCGAAGTGCTGGGATCACAGCCATGAGCCACCACGCCCAGCGGAGCTGTTTTAAAGAAACCTTAACTGACTGCTCAAGCTTCAGTTAGATATTCCTTCTTCCTGGGTGCTCCCACAGGCCCAATACTTTGTCTGTCACAGCACCTAACATGGTGTCTGTAATCGCTTCTCTTACTTCATCTCCCACTAAGCTATATAGGCAGGTCAACTGATGAGAAGACAGATGAATTGTGGAGAACAGAAAAGAGCTGGTTTAGCAAATGAGTAGCATTGGCCCAACTGAGGTTGGAGAACAACTTGTCCATAGATACATACTATAGTTTTGTGATTCTTTTTTTTTTTTTTTTTTTTTTGAGACGGAGTCTCGCTCTGTCGCCCAGGCTGGAGTGCAGTGGCGCGATCTCGGCTCACTACAAGCTCCGCCTCCCGGGTTCATGCCATTCTCCTGCCTCAGCCTCCCGAGTAGCTGGGACTACAGGCGCCCGCCATCTCGCCCGGCTAGTTTTTTGTATTTTTAGTAGAGACGGGGTTTCACCGTGTAGACCAGGATGGTCTCGATCTCCTGACCTCGTGATCCACCCGTCTCGGCCTCCCAAAGTGCTGGGATTACAGGCTTGAGCCACCGCGCCCGGCCCGGTTTTGTGATTCTTTTAGCATCTTGGTTATAGGTACTTGAATGCTGATGGATGATTTAGGGTTTTGCTTGGCAGCTGCAATGAAACAACAGTGGGAGAGGGGCATCAAGAACATATGCAAGAATGTGGCTGAAATGATGGAATGCGGAATCTAAGCTGCATGGGTAAGGAAGATTATATGGTTTGGATCTGTGTCCCCACCCAAATCTCATGGTCAATTGTAATCTGCAATGTTGGAGGTGGGGCCTGGTGGGAGGTGATTGGATCACGGAGGTGGGTTTCTGATGAATGTTTAGCACCACCCTCTTGCAGTGACTTATCATGAGATGTGGTCATTTAAAAAAGTGTGTAGCACCTCCCCCTTTGCCCTCTTGCTCCTGCTCCCACTGTGTGAGATGCTTGCTCCCCCTTTGCCTTCTGCCATGATTGTAAGCTTCCTGAGGCCTCCCCAGAAGCAGATGCCAGCATTATGTTTCCTGTACAGCCTGCAGAATCACAAGCCAATTAAAGCTCTTTTCTTATAAATTACCCAGTCTCAGATATTTCTTTATAACAAGGCAGCTGACACAGAAGACAAGCTAGAAACTGGCCAAAGGGGCAGAGGGAAGAGTTGCAGGTGTCACTGGAATGGAAAAACAAGTTTGGTAGGAATTGAGAGAATAAGAAGAACAGGAGGTTGTGGTCACAGAGGAGTTACTTAGATTTAAGATTTTGTAGCCAGGCGCAGTGGCTCACGCCTGTAATCCCAACACTTCAGGAGGCCAAGACTGGTGGATTGCTTGAGGTTAGGAGTTCAAGACCAGCCTAACCAACATGGTGAAACTCATCTCTACTAAAAATACAAAAATTAGCTGGGTGTGGTGGCAGGCGCCTGTAATCCCAGCTACTTGGGAGGTAGAGTCAGGAAAATCTCTTTTTTTTTTTTTTTTTTTTTTTTGAGGCGGAGTCTCGCTCTGTCGCCCGGACTGGAGTGCAGTGGCCGGATCTCAGCTCACTGCAAGCTCTGCCTCCCGGGTTTATGCCATTCTCCTGCCTCAGCCTCCGGAGTAGCTGGGACTACAGGCGCCCGCCACCTCGCCCGGCTAGTTTTTGTATTTTTAGTAGAGACGGGGTTTCGCCGTGTTATCCAGGATGGTCTCGATCTCCTGACCATTACAGGCTTGAGCCACCGTGCCCGGCCGAGTCAGGAGAATCTCTTGAAGCCAGGAGACAGAGGTTGCAGTGAGCCGAGATCATGCCACTGTACTCCAGCCTGGGCTACAGAGTGAGACTTTGTCTAAAAAAAAAAAAAAAAAATGCCGGAAGATCGCGCCACTGCATTGTAGCCTGGGCAACAGAGCGAGACTCCATCCAAAATTAAAAAAAAAAAAAAACAGGAAAAAAAGATTTTGTGTGATGGGTGTATTAGGCTGTTCTTGCATTGCTATAAAGAAATACCAGGCCAGGCGTGGTGGCTCACACTTGTAATCCCAACATTTTGGGAGGCCGAGGCAGACAGATCACAAGGTCAGAATATCAAGACCATCCTGGCCAACACGGTGAAACTCCGTCTCTACTAAAGATACAAAAATCAGCTGGGCGTGGTGGTGCATGCCTGTAATCCCAGGTACTCGGGAGGCTGAGGCAGAAGAATCACTTGAACCAGGGAGTTGAAGGTCGCAGTGAGCCGAGATCGCACCACTGCACTCCAGTCTGGTGACAGAGTGACACTCCATCTCAAAAAAAAAAAAAAAAAAAAAAAAAGAAATACCTGAGGCCAGGTATGGTGGCTCATGCCTGTAATCTCAACACTTTGGGAAGCCAAGGCAGGTGGATTACCTGAGCCCAGCAGTTCAAGACCAGCTTGGGCGACATAGCAAAGACGCATTTCTACGAAAAATACAAATATTAGCCAGGTGTGGTGGCATGTGCCTACAGTCTCAGCTACTCAGGAGGATCACTTGAGCCTGGGAGGTGAAGGTTGCAGCGAACCAAGATCGTACCACTGCACTCCAGCCTGGGCGACAAAGTGAGACCCTGTCTCAAAAACAAAAACAAACAAAAACGTGAGACTGGGTAGTTTGTAAAGAAAAGAGGTTTAGGCTGGGTGCAGTGGCTCACGCCTATAATCTCAACACTCTGGGAGGCTGAATTAGGCAGGCAGATCACGAGGTCAAGAGATTGAGACCATCCTGGCCAACATGGTGAAACCCCATCTCTACTAAAAATACAAAAATTATCTGGGCATGGTGGTGCATGCCTGTAGTACCAGCTCCTCGGGAGGCTGAGGCAGAAGAATCACTTGAACCCAGGAGGGGGAGGTTGCAGTGAGCCACGATCACACCACTGCACTCTAGCCTGGCGACACAGCAAGACTCCGTCTCAAAAAAAAAAAAAGAGGTTTAATTGGCTCACTGTTCTGCAGGCTGTATAGGAAGTGTGCTGGCTCAGCTTATGGGGAGGTTACAATCAAAACGGAAGGTGAAGGGGAAGCAGGGACGTACACGGTGAGAATGGGAGTGTGAGACAGAGAATTGTGGGGGAGGTGCCACACACTTTTAAACAACCAGATCTTGCGAGAACTCATAGGGTGAATACTACACCAAACCATGAGGGGTCCAACCCCATGATCTAAAAACCTCCCACCAGGACCTACCTACAGCATTGGGGATTACATTTCAACATGAGATTCGGGCAGGGATAACTATCCCAACTATATCAGCGGGGGACAGAGGGGCAGAGGAAAGAACAAGGGAAGAATCCAAATTCTTGTATCTTCCATCCTCCAAAACAGAACAAATACTTCAAGAACAGAACATGCCACAGGTTAGCAATAAATTCCTATTTATTGACAGTCTGACCTTGCTGGCAGGATGGTTCCAAAGTTCTGCTGGAAACCAGCTCTACATCCTCAATTTAGCAAGATGAGCCGTTTTCCAGGGCACACCATGGTAAGGGGGCCCACCCAATCCTGCCCATCTGATCCCACAGGCTGGCCCCTGAATAGGTAACTTGGCGGCAACTCTAGTCTCTCATCATGTACAGGGGGTAAACCAGTTCATGCAAGGATCATGTATTAAGCTGCCTAATATATTCCAAAATACTGCTAGGTCCTGAAGAAACAGAGATGAATAAATTGCAGTCTTCCTGTGAGGAGTTTGAAATTAGCAAGGGAGTAAGACACATAAGAAGTAAAATAACAGTACAGTGAGATACGCTATAAACAAACCTGGGAGGAGATGTAAGGGAAGGCTTTATAGAGATGTGCACTGTTCAAAAAAAAAAAAAAAAAAAAAGGATAAGGCCAAGTGTGGTGGCTTACACCTGTAATCCCAGCACTTTGGGAGGTTGAGGTGGGCGGATCACAAAGTCAGGAGTTCGAGTCCAGCCTGGCCAATATGGTGAAATTTCGTCTCTACTAAAAAATACAAAAATTAGCCAGGCGTGGTGGTGTGCACCTGTAGTCCCAGCTACTCGGGAGGCTGGCGCAGAAGAATCACTTGAACTCGGGAGGTGGAGGCTGCAGTGAGCTGAGATCACACCACTGCACTCCAGCCTGGTTGACAGTGAGACTCTGTCCCCCCCAAAAAAAAGGCCAGGTGTGGTGGCTTACACCTGTAATCCCAGCACTTTGGGAGGCGGAGGCGGGCGGATCACAAGGTCAGGAGATGGAGACCATCCTGGCTAACACTGTGAAACCCTGTCTCTACTGAAAATACAAAAACAAAAATTAGTCAGGTGTGGTGGCAGGCACCTGTAGTCCCAGCTACTTGGGAGGCTGAGGCGGGAGAATGGCGTGAACCCAGGAGGCGGAGTTTGCAGTGAGCCAAGATCACGCCACTGCACTCCAGCCTGGGCGACAGAGCAAGACTCTGTCACAAAAAAAAAAAAAAAAAAAAAAAAAAAAAAAAAGGATAAGTAGGGAATAGGAGATTGGGTGGAACAATATGAGGCTTGTAGGCTTGAGAGAATAGGATATTCAGTATTTCTATTTGAATACAGGATAGGGTTCCAGAAGGGGAATGTACCTCGAGAAGTAATTAGGATCCAGGTCTGAGCGGTCTCATATGCCAGGCTATTTTGACTCTACCTTGTATGCTCATATAATCTGGGTACACATCAAAATCAGTGCTGGACGGGTGTGGTGGCTCACGCCTGTAATCCCAGCACTTTGGGAGGCTGAGGCAGGCGGATTACGAGGTCAGCAGATCAAGACCATCCTGGCTAACACGGTGAAACCCTGTCTCTACTAAAAAATACAAAAATATTAGCCAGGCGTGGTGCGGGCGCCTGTAGTCCAAGCTACTCAGGAGGCTGAAGCAGGAGAATAGCATGAACCTGGGAGGCGGAGCCTGCAGTGAGCTGAGATTGTGCCACTGCACTCCAGCCTGGGAGACAGAGCGAGACTCCGTCTCAAAAAAAAAAAAAGAAAACAAAATCAGTGCTTACTTTTTTGAGACAGAGTTTGGTTCTTGTTGCCCAGGCTGGAGTGCAATAGTGCAGTCTCAGATCACTGCAACCTCTGCCTTCCCGGTTCAAGTGATTCTCCTGCCTCAGCCTCCCAAGTAGCTGGGATTATAGGCATGAGCCACCACGCCCGGCTAATTTTTTGGTATTTTTAGTAGACATAGGGTTTCACCATGTTGGCCGGGCTGGTCTCGAACTCCTGACCTCAGGTGATCCACCCACCTCAGACTCCCAAAGTGCTGGGATTACAGGTGTGAGCCACTGAGCCGGGCCTCAGTGCTTGCTTTAACAAAAAAAAAAGAAAATGCTGATGACCAGGTAACCCCTCCCCTGAGAATCCTGATTTTAAAAAAGTAGATAACTTTTATATCTAGCTGGAGGATCCTATGTGCACCAATCAGCACTCTGTGTCTAGCTCAGGGTTTGTGAATACACCAACTGGTACTCTGTATCTAGCTAACCCAGTGGAGACTTGGAGGACTAGCACTCTGACTCTGTGTCTAGCTCAAGGATTGTGAATGCACCAATCGGCACTCTGTGTCTAGCTCAAGGTTTGTAAATACACCAATCAGTACTCTGTGTCTAGCTCAAAGTTTGTAAACACACCAATTGGTACTCTGTATCTAGCTAACTAGCACTCTGTGACTCTGTGTCTAGCTCAAGGATTGTAAACGTACCAATCAGCACTCTGTCAAATCGGACCAATCAACTCTCTGTAAAATGGACCATCAGTAGGATGTGGGTGGGGCCAGATAGGGAATAAAAGCAGGCTGCCAGAGCCAGCAGTGGCCACCCGCTGGGGTCCCCTTCCACCCTGTGGAGGCTTTGTTCTTTCACTCTGTAATAAATCTTGCTGCTGCTCACTCTTTGGGTGCATGCTGCCATGAGCTGTAACACTCAAGGCAAAGGTCTGCAGCTTCATTCCTGAAGCCAGCGAGACCACAAACCCACCGGGAAGAACAAACAACTCCTGAGGCGCTTCCTTTAAGAGCTGTAACACTCACCACGAAGGTCTACAGCTTCACTCCTGACAGCAAGACCACAAACCCACCAGAAGGAAGAAGCTCCAGACACATCTGAACGTCTGAAGGAACAAACTCCGGACACACCATCTTTAAGAACTGTAACACTCACTGTGAGGGTCCACGGCTTCCTTCTTGAAGTCAGTGAGACCAAGAACCCACCAATTTCGGACACATTGGGATTACAGGTGTGAGCCCACTGTGCCCGACCTCAGTTCTTTTTCTAATTACAAAATTCACTGATTGTCTAAAAAACTCCACCATCTACTTCTTTGACCCTCACCTATGTCTGCAGGGAGATGAACTGGGTCATAAAGGGTAGCAATTGTAGAAGCAGGTAAATTAAGGGCTTTTCAGGCCAGAAGTCATTTGTGATTTTTCCACTGTGCTTCTTCCCCTGGGGAGAGAGAACCTTAAGTCCACTTCCTTACATGTTGCTCCCAGGTGGTAAAACAGAAGTCACTACTCAAAGGTCCGATTTTCAAGGGGAACTCCCTAGACGGCAGATCCCCTTTAAAATCGCTGAGACAAACACAAGGGTAAACTTTTTCAAAATAATCTGCCATTCAAAGTTAAGAGAAGCCCAAAGACATACACAGTGATAAATAAAAACAAAAACATAGAAGAAGACTAACGGACCGCGAGATACTTTACCAATTAACAATAACCATGTCAGGCTGCCCAACTCAGAGAGTGAAAGGACAGACACCCTCTCTCCTTGCGTGCCTCTGCGCCAGACCGGGTTTTGGCTTGCTTATGGCGGGGCACTGAACGCTCACTGTGCGGCCAGGGAAGTCTCCAGCAGAGCCTCTGGAAGACATTCCTATTACATATTTATTACTTTGGCGCGGGCCATTCGTGACAGGTGGGAGAGGAGTGAGGTGAGATTCAGACGGTGGGACCCTTGGATGGGACAGATGCCCAGAGCCCCTTCCCCGGTTGGGGGGGCCACGAACCGCCTCTCAGGGCTCAGCAGCTGGTGGTTCAGCCGGCAAGTGCTTGGAACAAAGCCGCCGCCTGCGCTCCGTCTCCCCGGCCCTCGCTAGGCTCTTGCCCGCGGGTACACCTCTCCGGCCTCGGCCAGCGCGAGCCTCCCGGCCAAGAGCTCTCAAACCCCAAATCTTTCCCGGAGCAAGCGAGCGGCCTAGCGGCCACTCCTCTCCCGAAGGGGCGTCAGGGTCCTGGCTGCCAGGCCTCAGCCCCCTCCCCGGGAAGCCGTCGCGAAGGGGTCCCCAGGGGCCGCAGCCTCTAAGGCCCTCTACATTCAATGCAAGGAGCTTTCCGCCAGGCTGAGGTCCCCGCCGGTGAGGGCGGAAGTGGTAAGACTGACGTGTCCTGGGCCGCGCTGCCGAGCGCCGGGAGGACCCCCGCCTTGCCCAGGACAGGCGGGGCGGGGCGAGCCGAGCCTCACGGGGTCCCCGAAGCTGGGCTGGGCCTCCAGATGGAGAAGGCGCAGCGGGGAGTTCTTGAGTAAGCCAGAGCCGTGTCCAGCGCGGTGTAGCCGCAGCCGCCGCTGTCAGGCGCAGCAGCGGGCAACCCCGTGGAGGTCGGTTGGCAGGTCCTCTCCAACCCGCCGCTACCGCGCTGTTCTGGTAGAGACCCCGGCAGGAGCCCAAGGGCAGCTACGGGGCCGCGGAGGCCGCTGGCGCCGCCTCAGCCAGCCCTTCCCGCGCGGTGAGGACCTCGGGGCTATGGCGGGAAGGGACCCGAGGTGCGAGACCGCGCGGCGTTGTCATGGAAACGGTCCAGGGCGCAAAATAGAGGCTCCGGGCCGGACGGGCTGCGGAAGGGATGGACCCCAGGTTGGGAGGATGAGAGAGCAGAAGTGGAGCGGGGTCTTTGGGATAGAGAGAAGTGGGGTAGGGTGGGGGCGGGGAGGGGGTCAATGGGAGCAAGTGGAGCCAGGGGACCTCAGTTCGAGGCACCTGACCTGGGGTTTCTGTAACCTCCCCGGTTTCTGTAACCTCAGGATTCCCCCAAACAGGTTCCATTGCCTTAAGGATGACAGTCGTAGGGAACCCTCGAAGTTGGAGCTGCCAGTGGTTGCCAATCCTGATACTGTTGCTGGGCACAGGCCATGGGCCAGGGGTGGAAGGCGTGACACACTACAAGGCCGGCGACCCTGTTATTCTATATGTCAACAAAGTGGGACCCTACCATAACCCTCAGGAAACTTACCACTACTATCAGCTTCCAGTTTGCTGCCCTGAGAAGATACGTCACAAAAGCCTTAGCCTGGGTGAAGTGCTGGATGGGGACCGAATGGCTGAGTCTTTGTATGAGATCCGCTTTCGTGAAAACGTGGAGAAGAGAATTCTGTGCCACATGCAGCTCAGTTCTGCACAGGTCAGCCTCTCCACATTGGCTATCACGTAGTCCTCCTTCCCAGAGACTAACAGTGCCTTACATATATGGTTCAGGGTACCTTTATGGAAGTTGTCTGATTTGATTCTAACTACAGTACAACCCAGTGTGGCAGGCAGGGTAGGTGATGCTATTCTAATTCAGTTGACTAAGTTACGAACTTGCTTAGAAGTTACTTTTTTCAAGATTACATTGACAGTGAATTGCAGAACTGATAACAGAGCCCACGGTTTCTTACTGCAAGCTTCTCTGTTGGTCATGAGGTCCCAACTATCAGTCCTACATATTTCTGTTTCCTTCCATGCCTACCTCTTGGCTGTTTCTTAACTGTTTTCCTGTAGTCTCTACCTAATCTTCCCTGTCATGCTTTTTCTTTAGTGAATCCTGGTACTTCTCCTTAGTCCACTCCAGACCTCCTTACACCTTACCACTCTCCTTTTTCTAGGCTTTAACCCTGTCAAGTCATACTTGGTCTTTGTTTTGGAGAATCTCAACATACTGGAGTCTAATCCAGTGATTGTCAACAGGGAACAGTTTTGTCCCCCAAGGGACATTTAGCAATGTCTGGAGACATTTTTTATTGTTACAGCTGGGGGTACTACCAGCATGTAATGGGAAGAGGCCAGGAAAGCTACATCCTACAGTGCACGGGACAACCCCACTATGACAAAGAATTATCCACCCCAGGCCGGGTGTGGTGGATCATGCTTGTAATCCCAGCACGTTTTTTTTTTTTTTTTGGAGACAGATCTTGCTCTGTCACCCAGGCTAGAGTGCAGTGGTGGAATCTCAGCTTACTGCAAGCTCCACCTCCTGGGTTCGTGCCATTCTCCTGCCTCAGCCTCCCAAGTAGCTGGGACTACAGGTGCCTGCCACCATGCCTGGCTAATTTTTTGTATTTTTAGTAGAAACGGGGTTTCACCATGTCAGCCAGGATGGTCTCCATCTCCTGACCCTGTGATCCGCCCGCCTCGGCCCCCCAAAGTGCTGGGATTACAGGCATGAGCCACTGCACCTGGCCAATCCCAGCACTTTGGGAGGCTGAGGCGGGCGGATCATGAGGTCAGGAGTTTGAGACCAGCCTGGCCAACATAGTGAAACCCTGTCTCTATTAAAAATACAAAAATGAGCTGGGTGTGGTGGTGGGTACCTGTAATCCCAGCTACTCAGGAGGCTGGGGCAGGAGAATTGCTTGAACCCAGGAGGCGGAGACTGCAGTAAACCAAGATCGCACCACTGCACTCCAGCCTGGGTGACAGAGCAAGACTCCATCTCGAAAAAAAAAAATTATCCACCCCAAAATATCAGTAATGCTGAAGGTGAGAAACTTTGCTCTAACTCTGTGCCTGGGGAGGTCTTGTGTGACCAACTCCTGACTTGCTCTTTATAGGTGGAGCAGCTGCGCCAGGCCATCGAAGAACTGTACTACTTTGAATTTGTGGTAGATGACTTGCCAATCCGGGGCTTTGTGGGCTACATGGAGGAGAGCGGCTTCTTGCCACACAGCCACAAGATAGGACTCTGGACCCATTTGGACTTCCACCTAGAATTCCATGGAGACCGAATTATATTTGCCAATGTTTCAGTGCGGGACGTCAAGCCCCACAGCTTGGATGGGTTACGACCTGATGAGTTCCTAGGCCTTACCCACACTTATAGCGTGCGCTGGTCTGAGACTTCAGTAGAGCGTCGGAGTGACAGGCGCCGTGGTGATGATGGTGGTTTCTTTCCTCGAACACTGGAAATCCATTGGTTGTCCATCATCAACTCCATGGTGCTTGTGTTTTTACTGGTGGGTTTTGTGGCTGTCATTCTAATGCGTGTGCTTCGGAATGACCTGGCTCGGTACAACTTAGATGAGGAGAGCACCTCTGCAGGTTCTGGTGATGACTTTGACCAAGGTGACAATGGCTGGAAAATTATCCATACAGATGTCTTCCGCTTCCCCCCATTCCGTGGTCTGCTCTGTGCTGTGCTTGGCGTGGGCGCCCAGTTCCTGGCCCTTGGCACTGGTGAGGTGATAAAAATGAATTGGGGATTTATCTCATGGGGTAGAACTAGGTATGGAGTTTGTTCAGAAAAGGTCTGTGGATCTTCTATCCAGAGGGGCAGACCTAAGGGATAAGGTGGCTCTAGCAAGGATGCGCGTATTCTATTGTAGATTTTCTGGATAGCAAAACTGGGGGAGATTGTTTTGCTGGAGGCCCTGGGTCTGGGAGAAGGGGGGCTGATTCCTCTGAAATTGCTAGAAGAGACACAGGTGAGGCCTAACATGGGCTTTCCACTACCGTCCTGCAGGCATTATTGTCATGGCACTGCTGGGCATGTTCAATGTGCACCGTCATGGGGCCATTAACTCGGCAGCCATCTTGTTGTATGCCCTGACCTGCTGCATCTCTGGCTACGTGTCCAGCCACTTCTACCGGCAGATTGGAGGCGAGCGTTGGGTGTGGAACATCATTCTCACCACCAGTCTCTTCTCTGGTGAGGACTTTCCTTTCCCTGGTGGGCCTTTCTGGACTTAGGAATTAAGAATACATTGTGGCTGGGCACAGTAGCTCAAACCTGTAATCCTAGCACTTTGTGAGACCGAGGCCGGAGGACCACTTGAGTCCAAAAGTTTGAGACAAGCCTAGGCAACATAGTGAGACCCTGTCTCTATAACAAAAAATTAGCCGGGCATGGTGGTTTACATCTGTAATTCCAGCTACTTGGGAGGCTGAGGCAGGAGGATTGCTTGAGTCTAGGGAGCCTGGAAAGTTGAGGCTACAGTGAGCCATGATTGCACCACTGCACTCTAGCTGGGGTGACAGAGTGAGACTGTCTCAAAAAAAAAAAGAACACATCATTGAACTTGAGATAGAGTCAGGATGAGGCTTGAAGGGAAGGAATATTGTAAAAGAAACAAGAAAACCAAAAAAGACAAGAATGCACTTCTTTTGAATAGTTTAACATTATAAAGCCCTCGCAGGGCGCGGTGGCTCACTCCTGTAATCCCAGCACTATGGGAGGCTGAGGGCGGGCAGATCACGAGGTCAGGAGATCAAGACCATCCTGGTTAACAAGGTGAAACCCTGTCTCTACTAAAAATACAAAAATAAAAATTAGCTGGGCGTGGTGGCAGGCACCTGTAGTCCCAGCTACTCGGGAGGCTGAGGCAGGAGAATGGCGTGAACCTGGGAGGCAGAGCTTGCAGTGAGCCGAGATCACGCCACTGCACTCCAGCCTGGGCGACAGAGCGAGACTCTGTCTCAAAAAATAAAAATAAATAAAAAAACAAACAAAAATTTATTTTTGTTTGTTTATTTATAAATAATATGTCCTAGGCAGTGTGGTAAGCACTCAGCAATAAGTGTGTGAAGTAGGTAATATTTCCATTCCACAGATGAGGAAACTGAACTAAAGGCTGCTTAAGTAACTTGTCTGAGATACACTCCTAAAAAGTAGTGAACCAAGTTTCAGCAGTCTGACTTGTATTCTCACCTGTTACACTAAAGTAACACCCTTTAATTTTTATTTTGAAGGTGGGCCCACTCTAGACTTTCAAGCCAGATTGCCCTTTCAAAGGCAGTAGTAGTCCCTGTTCTGAACCCTTCTTGTTCCCAATCCTATGTGTCTGATTTATATCCCATCACATTTATATTTGAACCAAGGCTTTCTGAAAACAGGGCCTTAATCCAAAGGAATGTCTCGTGCTAGGAATTACCAACTCCAAGGCAAGACAGGCCCCTGGAGGCAGGTGGATTTGTGTTACTCTCAGATTATGTAGTAGCTACCTGGATCCTTAATGACACTGGGGTTGGGGTGGGGGGTGGTAAGATTAAGAGCAAAGAGGCCGGGCGTGGTGGCTCAGGTCCGTGATCCCACCACTTTGGGAGGCTGAGGTGGGCGGATCAAGAGGTCACGAGATCGAGACCATCCTGGCTAACACGGTGAAACCCCATCTCTACTAAAAATACAAAAAAATTCGCTGGGTGTGGTGGCACATGCCTGTAATCCCAGCTACTCAGGAGGCTGAGGCAGGAGAATGGCGTGAACCGGGGAGGCAGAGCTTGCAGTGAGCGGAGATCACGCCACTGCACTCCAGCCTGGGCAACAGAGTGAGACTCTGTCTCAAAAAAAAAAAAAAAAAAAAAGAGCAAAGAGTAATGGGATCTGAAAGGGTGGAGGTGAAGGTAGTTGACTCTGTAGGGACATCCAGGAGCATGAGTCTGCTGTTAAGAGTGGCAGTCTACTTCACCCCCCTCCCCTTTTGGTCCTGGATATAAGTGGGTGCCCTTAGAGATGTAGCTCCTAGTGTTGACCCTGCTTCCGGGGGCCATCCCTGCAGTGCCTTTCTTCCTGACGTGGAGTGTGGTGAACTCAGTGCACTGGGCCAATGGTTCGACACAGGCTCTGCCAGCCACAACCATCCTGCTGCTTCTGACGGTTTGGCTGCTGGTGGGCTTTCCCCTCACTGTCATTGGAGGCATCTTCGGGAAGAACAACGCCAGCCCCTTTGATGCACCCTGTCGCACCAAGAACATCGCCCGGGAGATTCCACCCCAGCCCTGGTACAAGTCTACTGTCATCCACATGACTGTTGGAGGCTTCCTGCCTTTCAGGTATCCTCCCTTTATTCCATGGCTATCACTGTCAGGTTCCTGACCTCAACTTTTCCTGTCCCTACTCATCCAGTACCCTAACCCAACCTGCTGATCCCTGGTTCAGTAGTACCATTCAGAGATCATTAAATGGTTCCTCCTATCCCCAAGCAGGACTGAGCTTGAATCAGTTCACATATAAGAGTGTCTCACTTATAAAGCCCTCCAGAGACATCTCCCCCTTCACCTTCCTGGTTTCTGACTTTAGTGTCTATGGACATCATGTGGGGTTTAAAGCCCATTTGATGATCCATTTACTTTGTTGAATATCTCTTTGTGCCAGGCAAAGAATGAAGTGGAAAGTAAAATGGACAAGATCCCTGCCCTCAATCTATTAGGGAAGATATTCTTGAAGTGAGAACAGCTAATCATAGGCAAAAAATCCCCATGAAGCCAGGAGATCTAGGGCAGAGAGTGGAGTGAACTCACTTTTCACAATGACCCAGCAACATGGGAGAGGGCGGGGGCTGGATTTCAGCCCAGCCACTGTGCACAGCCCTTTAATGCTGTGTATCATCTCTTTTCTTCACAGTGCCATCTCTGTGGAGCTGTACTACATCTTTGCCACAGTATGGGGTCGGGAGCAGTACACTTTGTACGGCATCCTCTTCTTTGTCTTCGCCATCCTGCTGAGTGTGGGGGCTTGCATCTCCATTGCACTCACCTACTTCCAGTTGTCTGGGGAGGATTACCGCTGGTGGTGGCGATCTGTGCTGAGTGTTGGCTCCACCGGCCTCTTCATCTTCCTCTACTCAGTTTTCTATTATGCCCGGCGCTCCAACATGTCTGGGGCAGTACAGACAGTAGAGTTCTTTGGCTACTCCTTACTCACTGGTTATGTCTTCTTCCTCATGCTGGGCACCATCTCCTTTTTTTCTTCCCTAAAGTTCATCCGGTATATCTATGTTAACCTCAAGATGGACTGAGTTCTGTATGGCAGAAGTATTGCTGTTCTCTCCCTTTCTTCATGCCTCGTTGAGCTCTCCTACCAGCTTCTCTTCTGATTGACTGAATTGTGTGATGGCATTGTTGCCTTCCCCTTTGCCCTTTGGGCCTTCCTTCCCCAGAGCGGGCCTGGAAATTATAAATCTCTATTACATAAGGAGTATATATTTGAAATTTTTAAGTTGCCTTTAGTTTTGGTCCTGATTTTTCTTTTTACAATTATCAAATAAAATTTGTTAAGAAAAAGGCTCATGTAGTTGGAGGTTTTGGTCTGGATATAGGAACTCCAGCCTGCGGTTAAGGGCACGGCCCTTTAGAAAGCCGAGCTGGCCACTGAATGCCCGAAGCTTGAGTTCTCCAACCCAACTTGGGAACTCCCGGCGTGGGGAACCCACATTGCCAGAGCTGGGTTTCCGCGACTCAGCCGGTGCTCAGCATAACGGAAGTGGAGGAGTCGGACCTCTTTGTGGGAAGTGAATTGAATCACCTTGGCAACCCTCGGGGAGTGTGGCAACGCCCTTTCCGCCGGAAGTGGGTGTCAGAACCTCCACGTGCTGTCCCTCCCCCTCCCCTTCTCGGCCCATTAGCGGCGGCTCAGCTGCTGCCATGGAGCCCGCCGGGCTGGAGCAGCTCCTACGGGAGCTGCTGCTGCCGGACACCGAACGCATCCGTCGGGTACGGGAGTAGGCGTAACCCGGCCAGGGCGAGCGGGAGGTTGCCGGAAAGACCCGACTCTCACCCCTAGCTTCCCCCCAGGCCACGGAACAGCTCCAGATCGCTCTTCGGGCCCCCGCCGCTTTGCCTGCTCTCTGCGACCTGCTTGCCTCGGCGGCCGACCCCCAGGTGAGACCCCTGACTCTCCCCTCCGAGCTTCCCACTGTACGCCACTGGTCAAGCCCCAATATCCGCCCCCTGCGGTCCGCTCAGCACCCTCCTGCCCGGACCCCCACGTGCTTGTTTCCTCGTCTAGATCCGCCAGTTTGCGGCCCTCCTGACCCGCAGACGACTGAACACCCGCTGGCGACGGCTGGCGGCGGAGCAACGGGAGAGGTGGGTTGGGTCTCGGTTGGGGCGGGGCCAGGCGGAGACTTTTCCTGGGCAGTCTGGGTACCAAACACCTGCCCTCTGTGTTCCAGCCTCAAGTCCCTGATCCTGACGGCCCTGCAGAGAGAAACAGAGTAAGTACCTACCCCCTTTTCTCGGGATCCTGACGACCTTGTCAGGGTTTCTGCCTTCCCTTTCAGTTCCATGCTGGGACTTGTGGGGTAGGGACTTCAGTTCTAGACCCAAGGTGGAGTGAGAATTTTAAGGCTATTTTGAAGACTGAAGTTCTTGAGGAAGGGTGACTATGATCTGCCAAACTCAAGTCAGAAGAATACGACTGAAATTCAGGCTAGTAAGACTGAACTTAACAGATTACATGCCCGCAGTGCTGCCAGGCTCCCTCTGAGCTGCTGTCTCATGTGTCCCAACTTGGTAAAGACCCTGTGCCCACACCTCCTGAAAGTTTCTCTCCTGGCTGCCCCATTATGCCTGGCCACTATGTGCAGAGGAAGGTATTGGAAAGCGATAGAGGAGATCTCTCCTGTTTGCAGGCACTGTGTGAGCCTCAGCCTGGCCCAGCTTTCAGCCACCATTTTTCGAAAGGAAGGCCTGGAGGCCTGGCCACAGCTTTTGCAGCTTCTTCAGCACAGTACCCACAGCCCCCACAGCCCAGAGAGAGAGGTACCATCACATGGTTGGCAGGAGGGAGGGACTAAGAGGCGGGATAGACCATGTAAGTTTGCTCTCCAATCCTCTATTCTTGGACAGATGGGGCTTTTGCTGCTAAGTGTGGTGGTGACCTCCCGGCCCGAGGCCTTCCAACCCCACCACCGGGAGCTTCTTCGGCTTCTGAATGAGACTCTTGGTGAGGTGGGCTTTCCTGGGCTGCTCTTCTACTCCCTGCGCACTCTGACCACCATGGCCCCCTACCTCAGCACTGAAGACGTGGTGAGATGTGGGCCCTCGTATCTTTGACTGCCTTTCCTCAGGCCTTCATGTCCTTACCTGTAAAAGTTACAATGCTGCTTTGGATTCTTTACCTGCCTGTGGCCCTTCCTGACAATTGAGAGGGGATGCTGTAGGTGGGCCTGGCTATTACGCCTGGGCTCCTCCTCGCAATTCAGGCTATGAGGAAGCTGTCGGCTGCTGGGGTGTGAGATTAGGCTGCATCATGCTCTCTGTGATGTGTCCCTCAGCCTCTCGCTCGGATGTTGGTGCCCAAGCTGATCGTGGCTGTGCAGACTCTGATCCCCATAGATGAGGTGAGGACAGGTGGGCAGGAGCTCTGTTGGAAGAAGAGTGCAAAAGTGTCCAGCTTGGCCCACTGAAGAAGAGCATGGTAACCTTGTGCCTTGTTTGTCAGGCAAAGGCCTGTGAGGCCCTTGAGGTTTTGGATGAACTGTTGGAGTCAGAGGTGCCCATCATCACCCCCTACCTCTCTGAGGTCCTCACATTCTGCCTGGAGGTGAGCCTGGAGTGGACATGACCCCTGCTACGTGCTCTGCTGGGACTTTCCTTCCCTGTCTCTGATTCTTACTATTCTCTGGACAGGTGGCTAGAAATGTGGCCCTGGGCAATGCGATACGCGTACGTATTCTCTGCTGCCTCACTTTCTTGGTCAAAGTCAAGAGCAAGGTGAGTGAGTGCCCATTGACACACATCACCCCACCCACCCTCCACCCTCAGTCTCACTCCTGGGACTTTCGGTTCATCTCAGGGTATCTAAAGTACTGTGGGAGTTCAAGCCTTGGCCTAGCCTCACCCCAGCTCCTGCCTGGGAGATTGGAAATTTTCTGTCAGACCCCTTATGGCCTGGAAGACTGGAATTTTTAATGTGAGCCCATCCTGGGAGCAGATTCTTAGGGACACTGTTCCACCTTCTCTGTCAAGGCCTTACTGAAGAATCGTCTCCTGCCACCCTTGCTGCACACCCTTTTCCCCATTATGGCTGCTGAGCCCCTGCCAGGCCAGTTGGATCCTGAGGACCAGGATTCAGAAGAGGAAGAGTTGGAGATTGAGCTGATGGGGGAGACTCCCAAGCATTTTGCAGTACAGGTGAGATGTGGGGCGGGACACGGGGGGAAGGTGTTAGGTGGCTGTGGGAGGTTGGGGAGGCAGAGATGGAGTCGAGCAAAGTAAGTCTCCCCATCCTATCTTAGGTTGTGGACATGCTGGCGCTACACCTGCCCCCTGACAAGCTCTGTCCCCAGCTGGTAAGTGTGGCTCTGTCCTTCTAGTATCCCTACCTCCAAGTGTGCCGAGTCCCCTGAGGCCAAGGACATTTACCCTGGGAGGTGTGAAGGTCTATTTCCACAGGAATGGGCAGGCTCTTGCTGGGGTTTCAGAAGCATGCCACATGCTTCCCTAGATGCCCATGCTGGAAGAGGCCTTGCGGAGCGAGAGCCCATACCAGCGCAAGGCTGGACTCCTGATGCTGGCCGTGCTGTCTGACGGAGCTGGTGACCACATCAGGCAGAGGTATCTATTCCCCTATCCCAGGGTGAGGGTTGCCCACGGGGAGGACCATGGCTGTCATGGTTTACGCTTGTTGTTCAAGCTTATTTATCAACAGCATTTTCCCCCATTCTCAGAAGTGTCCTGGCTTGGAAGATAAATGACATGGCTTCCCAGCTATAGGGACCACCCTCTGGTGACAGGAAAAGCCTTGTTTTTTCCAGGGAAAATGAAGAGAACAGGTCAGCCTAGGGCTGTTAGGTATAGCTCCTCAGCCTGTGTCCTCTTGTCCTGCCCTATCTAGACTGCTGCCCCCACTGCTGCAGATCGTGTGCAAGGGCCTGGAGGACCCCTCGCAAGTTGTACGCAATGCTGCGCTATTTGCCCTGGGCCAGTTCTCAGAAAACCTACAGGTGAACCAGGCTGAATGTGGGAGCCACCACTTGAATGTCCCCTTCCCCTCACCTTTCATCTCTTCAAGCATCCCTGCTGCCGTCACACTCTTGTGTGTGCCCTGCAGGTGAACCTGACTCAAGCCCTGCTTGCTCCCTCCCCCAGCCCCATATCAGCAGCTATTCAAGGGAGGTAATGCCACTGCTCCTCGCCTACCTGAAGTCGGTGCCTCTTGGACACACACACCACCTAGCCAAGGCCTGCTATGCCCTGGAGAATTTCGTGGAGAACCTAGGTAGTGACGGCAGTGGGGAGCTTGGGGGAGGGGGATGAGGCAGCGGCTTTGGCTGAAAGTGCAGGATGTGCATCTTCCTGCATTGGTGCCTATGGTGGAGGAAAGTGTGTGATGGTGCCACAAAGGGGTTTCTGCCTGGAGGGAGGTGGGCATGCAGGTAGGAGATCTGGGTCGGTTGACAGAGGAGCATCCTTTTTCCCACAGGGCCCAAAGTGCAGCCCTACCTTCCGGAGCTTATGGAATGCATGCTGCAGCCCCTGAGGAACCCCAGCAGTCCCCGGGCCAAGGAGCTGGCTGTGAGCGCCCTGGGAGCCATTGGTGAGGAGAGAGGCAGGAGGCAGGGATGTGGGGTTCACCCAAAGGCCCTGTGGCTGGTGGTCCCTGCCCTTTCCAGCTCTGATTCTGTCCTTCCGTCCTGCAGCTACAGCTGCCCAGGCCTCACTGCTGCCCTACTTCCCTGCCATCATGGAGCACCTGCGGGAATTTCTGTTAACAGGCCATGGGGACCTTCAGCCTGTGCAGATCCAGAGCCTGGGTGAGTGAGAGGCTCCCAGGTGGGGATCCCAGTGCCAGCAAAGGGCCGATGCTCACCTGGTGTTGACAGAGATTGCCCCCATGGGAGCACGGATGTCTTCCTTCTCATCAAAGGGGTTGTTCTTCACCTTGTACTAAGGGGTAGGGGGGGATTTCTGAATCCCTCCCAGCTACCACCTTTGGTCCTGTAGCCCACCTCCACCTCCTGGTGCTAATGGAGCCCTTGCTCCCACAGAGACACTGGGAGTGCTGGCACGAGCGGTGGGGGAGCCCATGAAGCCGCTGGCTGAGGAATGCTGCCAGCTGGGTCTGGGCCTGTGCAACCAGGTAGACGACCCTGACTTGCGGCGCTGCACGTGAGTGATCCCTCACCCTGCCTCTGCCCTTGTCCCCACCCCTCCTTTCTGCCCACTGGACCCACTGGAATCCCCACCCCAGACTCTAGTCCTTTGGTTTGGACCATAGCCAGGTGTTCCTGGGCTCCCCCATCCTGTCTGGTGGTAGCAAGCGGGACCATACAGCTTCTTCTGCCTGCTTTGACCAGGTACAGCCTATTTGCCGCCTTATCGGGTCTGATGGGCGAGGGCTTGGCACCCCACTTGGAACAGATCACCATGCTCATGCTGCTGTCACTGCGTTCTACCGAGGGCATTGTGGTGAGCAGAGGGTGGGCTGGGCCAGGCCAGCCCTGCAATGGGATTTATCTCCTGGGCCCAGCTGAGCCAAAGTCCTTGCCATGCCTCCACTCCAGCCTCAGTATGACGGGAGCAGCTCCTTCCTTCTGTTTGACGATGAGAGTGATGGGGAAGAAGAGGAGGAGCTCATGGATGAGGATGTGGAAGAAGAGGATGACTCAGAGATCTCAGGGTGCGGAGGAGTGCTCTTCTGATCAGGAATCTAGACTTTGGTTTTAGACCAGGGGACTAGTGCTGGATCTGCTCCTCTTGGTGCCTGATCACCACTGCCTCCCCATGTTACTCTAGGTACAGCGTGGAGAACGCCTTCTTTGATGAGAAGGAAGACACCTGTGCTGCCCTAGGGGAGATCTCTGTGAACACCAGGTGAGCATTCGCCCTTCCCTGGCACTGAAAACCCTGGCTGGGGGCCCCTTACCCATGGCTGTGTCTCTCTCTAGTGTGGCCTTCCTTCCATACATGGAAAGTGTCTTTGAAGAAGTATTTAAACTGCTGGAGGTGAGTGGGCCAGTGGGTGGAGTGGGTGGGGTTCTCAGGCTGGGGGCCCTGTGTTCACAGTGCACACAGCAGACACATCCTGCCCCTCCTCATCTTGCAGTGCCCTCACCTGAATGTGCGGAAGGCAGCCCATGAGGCTCTGGGTCAGTTTTGCTGTGCACTGCACAAGGCCTGTCAAAGCTGCCCCTCGGAACCCAACACTGCTGGTGAGAAGGAGAGGCTGGGCCAGGCTGGGGGTTCTTGGGGCGGGGCAGGGCCTGACTGGTGCTTCAGCCAATAATGTCCCCAGCTTTGCAGGCTGCCCTGGCCCGAGTGGTGCCATCCTACATGCAGGCAGTGAACAGGGAGCGGGAGCGCCAGGTGGTGATGGCCGTGCTGGAGGCCCTGACGGGGGTGCTCCGCAGCTGTGGGACCCTCACTCTGAAGCCCCCTGGGCGCCTGGCTGAGCTCTGTAGCATGCTCAAGGCTGTGCTGCAGAGGAAGGTGAGCAGGGCAGGTGGGCTTCGGGAAGGAGACGTGCCGGGCCCAGGCTGGGGACTGGCTACAAGTCCACCCCCATACCCCGATGAAAAGAGAAGGGGCCTGAAAGCTCTGGCTAAGTTGAACTACTTCTTGTAGACAGCCTGTCAGGATGCTGATGAGGAGGAGGAAGAGGAAGATGATGATCAGGTGAGCGCCAGGGATGAAAACTGGGACCAGGTGGTCCAGGCAGTCTCCACAGGGACAGGGGTGGACAGTGTATTTGTTCTTGGCCTGGGGCAGCCAGGGCCACTAAAAGAGATTGGTAATGGTCAGAGAGACACAACCCTGATCCCATTAAGCCAGTGGGAGTTCAGGGAAGGAGAGCAGTGTGGCCTGGGGTGTGCTTAGAGCGATAGGCAGGAGCAGAAGAGCTAGGGGAAGAAGCTGGGCAATGAAAACACCCAGTCTGAGAGGGACCAGCCCTATCAACCACGGGCAGCCCCAGGGACCCCTGCAGCTGGTGGCAGAGCATGGTAGGGATGTGTGCAGTCACTGAGCTGGCCCTGGTGCTCCAGCCCCTGACCTGGCTCCACAGGCTGAATACGACGCCATGTTGCTGGAGCACGCTGGAGAGGCCATCCCTGCCCTGGCAGCCGCGGCTGGGGGAGACTCCTTTGCCCCATTCTTTGCTGGTTTCCTGCCATTATTGGTGTGCAAGACAGTGAGTGTCCATCTTCTGGCTTCAAGCCCTAGTCCCCTCGCGTACCCAGTGCCCACCTCAGCCTTTATCCTTGGCCCAGGCTGATCTGTACTCCTTCCTGTTCTCTGCCATCAGAAACAGGGCTGCACAGTGGCAGAGAAGTCCTTTGCAGTGGGGACCTTGGCAGAGACTATTCAGGGCCTGGGTGCCGCCTCAGCCCAATTTGTGTCTCGGCTGCTCCCTGTGCTGTTGAGCACCGCCCGAGAGGCAGACCCTGAGGTGCGAAGCAATGCCATCTTTGGGATGGGCGTGCTGGCAGAGCACGGGGGCCACCCTGCCCAGGAGTATCCTTGGCTCACAGGAGGGGAGGGACTGGGGGTTGGGGGAGTGTCCCCAGGGCTTGCAGGTGGGCAAGGTCTACCTGAGTGTGTGGCCATTCCTTGACTGTGGATCAGACACTTCCCCAAGTTGCTGGGGCTCCTTTTTCCCCTCCTGGCGCGGGAGAGACACGATCGTGTCCGTGACAACATCTGTGGGGCACTTGCCCGCCTGTTGATGGCCAGTCCCACCAGGAAACCAGAGCCCCAGGTGAGGGAGGGAGACATCAGGCAGAGCCTGGAAGCTGAGGAGGGAGGGTGGTGGAGGGCAGGGCAGGTTGGCCTGAGATATTTGTGTGCCCAGGTGCTGGCTGCCCTACTGCATGCCCTGCCACTGAAGAAGGACTTGGAGGAGTGGGTCACCATTGGGCGCCTCTTCAGCTTCCTGTACCAGAGCAGCCCTGACCAGGTAACCTTGTGGCTGGCAGCCCTCAGCGGGGAGCGTGCCGCTCCACTCAGTGATAGGCACTGTCTGCTGATGAGGCTCAGGAGCTCCAGGCTGTCGGTTGCACCTGATGCAAGGTGACAGTTTCAGCTGTTCTTTTGATACTCCCTGCACCATTTCTTATTTGTCTGCAAGGATTGGCAGCCAGTCCTGTGATGGGACAGGAGAGACTTCCTCCCTCCACATAGCATTTTTCCTGAGGAAGCTCCATTTCTACCCTTTGGTCTGAGCCAGAAGTTGCAGTTTTCCCAAGCTGGTTTCCTAAACCAGGGCCCTTTCAAACTGTGCTCTGTGGAGCCCTGGGTACCTCTGGGCCACCACACCATACATTTCAATTAGATCAGCTCTGCTCTCTGAAGAGATTTTGGCTGTACCAAGTAGCTAGGTTTGGAGTCATGTCAGAGTGTTTGTGTCATCCTTGTCTTATACCTTTAGAGATTGTTGTGTAGGTGGAGCTCCTGGGTGTCTGGGTTTCTTTAGGTCTTGAGGCTATGACTTTAATCATCTTGTTCCACATCCCCCATTCCCTCCAAAAAAGTCATTACCACCAAGTTTCATTGGTCCTGCTCATGTTCATAGTTGTCTTGGATGCCTGTGAATCAGTACCAGGTGCAACCACCCCAATAAGAGACTCTGCCACTCCTTGGTCCTGACCACCCACCTAGACCTGGGGTCCGGGGCTGCTCCCCTGAGTCAGCCACTCTTTCCTCACAGGTTGTAGATGTGGCTCCAGAGCTCTTGCGTATCTGCAGCCTCACTATGGCTGACAACAATATCCCACCAGGTGAGGATGGGAGTCACGGGCAGGGGCTTGGGGGAGGCTGGGAGTGGCAGGGCTCAGAGGACCTGGGGCAGCGAGGCTTTAGGAGCCCCAGCCTTTCTCCCTCCCTCTGCACCCAGACACCAAGGCCGCACTGTTGCTGCTCCTGACATTCCTGGCCGAACAGCACGCCGACAGCTTCCAGGCAGCTCTGGGCTCACTGCCTGTTGACAAGGCTCAGGAGCTCCAGGCTGTGCTGGGCCTCTCCTAGACTGCAGGCTGCAGCCAGTCCAGAGAGAACAGAGCCTGCCCAGGCCTTAAGACCACCTCTCAGCCCAGTTCAGTTCTGCCTTACCAAAGATTCTGGGACTCATACCCATTTGGCGCCAGCCCCACTTGCTGCCTTACAGGGCTGTCCCTGAGGCTGGATCTGTTACAAATGAGTCATGACATCATACTGTAATAAAAGCAGCTTGTTTTCTGCTTGAACAATAGCTCTGAGAGCAAGAAGGCTGGAAGTGCACATTCAGAAATGAAGTAAGCAGGACCCAGTGAGCCACGACGTGGTTTACTAGAAGTGGCCGGTTTCCTGGCAGCTTTGTAAATGGACTCTAACCTCGGTGGAATCTGGGCCCTGGCTGGATCAGGAGGCGACCATATGGCTTTTCTTGTTCCACGCGAAGAATCTGTTGCGCTGAGAGCACTGTGAGGGGAGGAGAGGGCAGGTTGGGGGAGTCCCTGTATGGGCCTCTGGTCTGTGTGTCCCTGCGCCACGTACACACACACACATGCATACACTCACCCAGGAGCATGTAGAAGACCCGAGCGGCCATCCTGCGGGGGCTGAGAGGTGACACCAGGCTGCTGAAGTCGGGCTCCCTGTTGGCCTGAAGCTCCACTGCCACTGCCCTATAGGGATCAAGAACATTAGCAGAGGCTTCAGCCCGGGTCCACCCCATCAAGGTGCCACCTCCCTGGTACCTGTGCACAGCTTCCAGGGAGAGCAGCTCGAGCTCTGGGGGCAGCACCAAAGGCATCTCCATGGGCACCTCAGGGAGTTCAGGCACCACGGGCAATGCAGGAGGTTCTGGCCGTTCCACCTCAGCCCAGGCCCTAGGAGAACATGGGAGTAAGAGCAGGGAAGGTGGCAGCTGTGACAGTGACAAGGGGCATATCCATCCCAGCAGCCATTTCTACCACCTGGCCAAAGGCTGTGGGCCCTGGCTCCCATGGAGCCTGGCCGCTTACCACCGTTCTTCTGGTGGGATGAGGCTGATGCGGGACTTCTCCTCTTCAGCTGCCTCTAGGGAGAGCTCTGTTCGGGGAGGAAAGGCGCTGGGGGGTGTCTGCTTGGGTGGTAGTTAGGGCCTTGTGGCCACCTGGTATAAGTAGATGGCAGAGCTATGCAGTGACTTGTTAAAAGCACATAGGTGGGAGAGCAGAGGAGGAGCAGTCTGTGCTTCCTTATGTCACACACACACGCCTTCACTCATGAATGAGCTTGAGCAGTTGGGACACTAGTTTCCTGGGACAGTGGTAAGGGTGGTGGTCCCACTGCCCCTCTTCTCTAGGTGTTTACCTGAAGATACCATAAGGGGACCACTGGGCTCCTGGGCCTCCCTCGGGACCTGGGGACAGGAGAAGCAGAACTAAGACCCCAAGCATCTGGGACTCGGGCCTCAGAAGGCACAAGGCCAGTGAGCAGGGGAGGGCAGCCAGTTGGTCAGGCAGACCCTGGCACTGGGGCGATGCAGGCAACAGGTGGTGCAGTTACCTCGATCTCACTTGGAACTTCAGCCTTTCTCCTTTCCTCCTCAGCAGCCTCCTCTTCGGCCTCCTCGGGCAGCTCTCGCCTGAGTGCTCTTGGGGGTGGCTGGGCACAGCGGGTCCAGAGACCCAGTAGTTCAAGGGGTAGCCAGCCAGCTGTGGACAAGAAGGCAGTAGGCACAGGGTTTGAGGCGAGAGGAGCACCAGGAATGAGGAATTGGTTTTGAGGATCCTTTGTGCCCATCCCCGCCATTCTTACAGAGAGTTGGGGTTCTGAACAACTCTGCAGGGCCTGTGATGGTCCTCTCAGGAGGCTGCACCTTGGGCTGTGTGGTGGGGAAAGATCAGAAGCCTCATTATGGAGCAGCCACTCCTCAGGTCCCCTTTGCCTCTTTGCAATGCATTGTTCTGGGGCTTCTGGACTTCCCCAGCTTTTGGGCTCGTGACCCTGCCTGCCCTGCCATTGCTAAAAGAAGGACTTTAACCTGGTGCCCATGGGTAGGACAGTTGGGGTCACTAAAGGACCATGAAGAGTTGTACATGTGCAAACCCACATCGCCTGCATTTTCTGGAGAATGGAGGGGATTTTTCATCAAGTTCCCAATCCTACCCCCAACCTCCTGAGGAATTTAGAAGGCTCAGCCTGCATGTGCCCCTGGTATCCCTGCCAAGATTCTTCCCTCCCCCAGCAAAGCCTGGGCTGTACTCACACATTCCCAGCAGTGGGCTCTGGTTTGCAGTTGTTCCTGGAATTTCTTCCGGGAGATCTGAGTCTCCTTGTCCCAGAACAGTAACGGGCGACGACGACGGCGGCGAGGAGGTGGGAAGACTGGGGGCCTCCTCCGCTGAGTGGGGAGGGCAGGTAGGGGCAAGGCTGCCCATTACTCCTTTTCCTGTCATTCTAGTGGACTGCTAACAGGACCCCACACCCCGCCCCTAGAGGAACCTGGGGAAAAGGCTTGTGTGGGGTCTTCATGCACTTGAGCAGCTCATACCTTGCATAAGGGTACCCATCTGGGAAGTGCAGGCCAGACACAATGGGGCATAGAAAGGGACATCTTTTATCATCTGCACTAAGGACCCCTGTAAGCTAGCAGTGGCCCTGGGCTTGGGGAGGCAGCTCTGGTGGGGGAGGGCAAAGAGGAGGAGGAGGAGGATTGGAAGGGATGCTACTCACCTCTGGGCTGGGTGGGGCTGGCAGACGCAGTTCCTCTGGGGGGGTCACCTCTGCAACAACACCCAAGGTTGTGGCTCTGTCCCATAAGCCCCTTACCCCTTGCAGATGCCAGGGCAAGAAACTGCAGGGTCCTCCCTTTAGCGAGGTGGGATATAGAGCCCTTGTCTGCAGCAGTATAGAAGTAGTCCCAGAAAAGCCCCTGGGGCGTGGTGGGCACTCACCCATGAGTAGGGCCCCAGGCTCCCAGCCTATCGGCCTCAGCTCCTCAGGGCCCAGGACCTGGACTGGAAGTGCCTCTGCTATTCCTTCCACCCTGAAGGGAAATGGGCAAGAAAAATGAGGAGACCCTTCCCAGCACCAACATCCTACCTGGTCTAGGAATTCCTGCCCTTACTCTGCAGGAGCTGGAGGTGAGAGCCGGGGGACTACGATTTCACCCTCTGGGACCCGGAGCTCCTCCCTTGGCTCTGTGGAGAGAGAATCGGAGTTCAGAGGATGGAAAAGGAGAAATGGGAACATTGTCCAGTCCCAGACTACCCATGCCAGGGGTCTGACCATCCAGCTCCAGGCGGGCCCTATGCTGCCAGAGACACCTACTTTCTAACAAGATAGCTTCATCTTCCTCTGCGATCAGCAGGTCCAGGTCTCGGCGGCTGACCTCTGGGAGCTCCTCTTCACCCTGTCCAGAGAGAAGAGCAAGGGGAGGGGATTCAATAACATTTCTGAAAAAGGCAAGTGGATCCAGGACAGTGGATCCCAGAGGCATGCCACAGGGCCAGGTTCAAGGAAGCCACTGGGTGCTCAGGTGCCAGGGACAGAGAATAGGGAAGTGGAGACAGAAAAGGCAGGACTCTGGGGACAGAGAGAAGTAGATGCAAGGGGGCTGGACTTCAGGCCCTGTGTGCAGGGAACAACTCACCTCAATCCGCAGCATCCGTATGGGCTCTGCCTCCCGGAGCGTGATGGCCTCAGGGGGCAGCACAGTGACCAGAATCCTGTCTGGAGGAACAGGGGAGTCACCAGCCTCTCTGCTTCTTTCCAAATTCCCACAGCCGTGCAGTCAGGCAAAAGCATGGACTCTGAAGTCAAGGTAACCTGGATTCTAATCAGACCCCGGCTAATCTCTGGCATCCTGACCCTGGCTACACTGCTTAACCACTGTGAGCCTCGCTTTTCTCGTCAGTAAAGTGGGGAGGCTGGGCGAAATGGCTCATACCTGTAATCCCAACACTTTGGATTGCTTGAGCCCAGGAGTTTGAGGCCAGCCTGGGCAACATAGCGAGACTCTGTCTCTACAAAAAATTTAAAAACTAGCCAGGTGTGGTGGCTTATCCCTGTGGCCCAGGCAACTCTGGAGGCTGAGGTGGAAGGATTGCTTGAGCCCTGGAGGAGGAGGTCAAGGCTGCAGTGACCTATGATCATACCATTGCACTGCAGCCTGGGAAAAAAAGAAAAAAAGAAAAAAAAAAAAGCCAAGTGTGGTGGCTTACGCCTGTAATCCCACCACTTTGGGAGGCTGAGGTGGGTAGATCACCTGAGGTCAGAAGTTCGAGACCAGCCTGGCCAACATGTCGAAAACCCATCTCTACTAAAAATACAAAAATTAGTTGGGCGTGGTGGTGCATGCCTATAATTCTAGCTACTTGGGAGGAGAATTGCTTGAATCTGGGAGGCAAAGATTACAGTGAGCCTAAAGTACACCACTGTACTCCAGCCTGGGCTACAGAGTAATACTCTGTCTCTCAAAAAAAAAAAAAAGGATAAAAAATCTGACCTCAGAGGACTCTTGTGAGGTACTGATTAGGTTACACACATAAACTGCCCCTTGTGGGCCACGGTGGCTCACGCCTGTAATCCCAGCACTTTGGAAGGCCGAGGCGGGCGGATCACCTGAGGTCAGGAGTTTGAGACCAGCCTGGCCAATGTGATGAAACCCCATCTCTACTAAAAATAGAAAACTTCGCCAAGCATGGTATTGCACATCTGTAATCCCAGCTACTAGGGAGGCTGAGGCGGGAGAATGGCTTGCAGTGAGCCAAGATCGCACCACTGCACTCCAGCCTGGGCGACAGAGCGAGACTCTGTCTCAAAAAAAAAAAAAAAAAAAAGGGCCCCTTACAGGGCCGGGCTCTTAGGCTCAAAAATGGTGATTTCTACAGCTCTTGGGCCTGCCTATGCCTCTCACCAGAAAGAAAGTTCTCTCTGCTGACCTGGCTTCCTGGGCTCTGTAGGGACTTCAGGAGGGATCTCTTCAACTCTCTCTGGAATTGCAGCCTCTAAGAGGTGTCGAATCTTTGGGGAGGGATTGGAAACAACAGATAGGGTTCAGCTTCAGCCCCCTTCTTTCCCACTTTCACAACCTTCTTCAACAATGCACAGTAATCTCCTTTTATGCCTAATTCTTGTTGCACTGACATCAGCTTGCAGTAAACTCACCCGCCATCTGGCCTCCTTTGCTCAGTTCCTGTTCTCACCTCCCTTCCCAACCCAAACCCCAGTTATCTAGCCCTCATCAATTTGTGCAAGAAGTCCAGGCACGGTGGCTCACGTGTGTAATCCCAGCACTTTGGGAGGCCAAGGTGGGTGGATCAGTTGAGGTCAGGAGTTCGAGACTAGCCTGGCCAACATCATGAAACCCCGTTTCTTTTTTTTTTTTTTTT
>NC_045439.1:122162331-122245477 GCF_002776525.5 Piliocolobus tephrosceles
TGAGATGGAGTCTCCCTCTGTCGCCCAGGCTGGAGTGCAGTGGGGCGATCTCCGCTCACTGCAAGCTCCGCCTCCCAGGTTCACGCCATTCTCCTGCCTCAGCCTCCCGAGTAGCTGGGACTACAGGCGCCCGCCACCTCGCCTGGCTAGTTTTTTTTTTTTTTTGTATTTTAGTAGAGACGGGGTTTCACCACGTTAGCCAGGATAGTCTCGATCTCTTGACCTCGTGATCCGCCCATCTCGGCCTCCCAAAGTGCTGGGATTACAGGCTTGAGCCAGCGCGCCCGGCCATGAAACCCCGTTTCTACTAAAAATACAAAAATTAGCTGGGCGTGGTGGTAGTGCCTGTAATTCCAGCTACTTGAAAGGTGGAGACAGGAGAATTGCTTGAACTCAGGAAGTGGAGGTTGCAGTGAGCTGAGATTGCTCCACTGCACTCCAACCTGGGAGAAAGAGCAAAACTCTGTCTTAAAAAAAAAAAAAAAATTGTGCAAGAAGCAGTGCATCGTCAACTGTTGCAGCTGACAGAGGTGAACAGAAAAGATTCTTGATCTTAAGGAAGTCTAGTGGGGAGACAAGGTTGTATGTAACCCCACAAGAGTCAAGGCAAAGGGTAAAACAAGGCCCTAGCAAAGTGCTGAGTTCCCAAACCGCATTTGGTTCCAGCTAAGACTGGGATAAATATTTCATAGAGAAGGGCAGCATTTAAGCCAGGTCTGTAAGAATATGTAGAACTCGACTTGTAGAGGATGAGGGGTGACCATTATGGGGTAGGGAAACAGCACAAGCAAAGACATGAATGTGGTATCATTGAGGCATAAGGGCCAAACTAGTGTTTAGGAGCCACAGATGCCCAGAGGACTGAGAGAGAAGTCTGGGGATGACTAGTTCTAAACCGGGGTATGTGCCGGGCATGGTGGTTCACGCCTGTAATCACAGCACTTTGGGAGGCCGAGGCGGGTGGATCGCCTGAGGTCAGGAGTTCAAGACCAGCCTGACCAACATGGTGAAACCCCGTCTCTACTAAAGATACAAAAATTAGCTGGGCATGGTGGCAGGCACTTATAATCCCAGCTACTTGGGAGGCTGAGGCAGGAGAATTGCTTGACCAGAGGAAGTGGAGGTTGAAGTGAGCCAAGATCACACCACTGCACTCCAGCCTGGGTGACAGAGACTCCATCTTAAAAAATAGTAATAATAGGCCAGGCGCAGTGGCTCACACCTGTAATCCTAGCACTTTGGAAAGCCAAGGTGGGTGGATCACCTGAGGTCAGGAGTTCGAGACCAGCCTGGCCAATATGGCGAAACCCCATATCTACTAAAACTAAAAAAAAATGGGCCAGGCGCTGTGGCTCATGTCTGTAATCCCAGCACTTCAGGAGGATGAGGCGGGTGGATCATGAGGTCAGGGGTTCGAAACCAGCCTGGCCAGCATGGTGAAACCCTGTCTCTACTAAAATTACAAAATCAGTTGGGCATGGTGGTGAATGCCTGTAGTCCCAGCTACTTGGGAGGCTGAGGCAGGAAAATCACTTGAACCAGGGAGGCAGAGGTTGCAGTAAGCTGAGATCGTGCCACTGCACTCCAGCCTAGGCCACAGAGCAAGATCCTGTCTCAAAAATAATAATAATAATAGTAATAAAATAAAAAAATAAACTGGAGCATAGAGAGCCCCAAATGCTAGTAATCTGTTTGCAGCAGGAGCCACTGTTCAAATGGGGAACTAAGGAAGGAGGTGACATTAAGCTGTTGGAGTATTGGGAATAGATGGAGGAGGACAGGGGTAAGAAAGCCCAGTACAGGCCGGGCTCGGTGGCTCAAGCCTGTAATCCCAGCACTTTGGGAGGCTGAGACGGGCGGATCACGAGGTCAGGAGATCGAGACCATCTTGGCTAACATGGTGAAACCCCGTCTCTACTAAAAAATACAAAAAACTAGCCGGGCGAGGTGGCGGGCGCCTGTAGTCCCAGCTACTCGGGAGGCTGAGGCAGGAGAATGGTGTAAATCCCAGAGGCGGAGCTTGCAGTGAGCTGAGATCCGGCCACTGCACTCCAGCCTGGGCGACAGAGCCAGACTCTGTCTCAAAAAAAAAAAGAAAGCCCAGTACAGAGAGATGAGAGCCTGGATTAGGGCCTCGGCAGTGAAAACAGTGTGGAGACAACTGGGGACAAGAGCTGCCTCCAGTGGGGAAACCATCTGATCAGATTGGCCCCGAGTAGATAAGTACAGGGGGCTCTGCCTGGATGGATCCACCTTGGCAGTCCCCCTGTTACCACCTCCTGTGGGAGAGAGCTGTGGCAAGCTTCCTTTCCCAACCCCAATATCAGAGTGACACAGGGACAGCACTCCCCTTCTGCATTGTCAATTCACGAGTCTGGGGGAATAAGCCCTACCTGAGGGATATCGAAAGGACTAGGAAGTCTGGGATCCACAGACATCATCCCAAAAAAGGGATCTGGAGCATCTTCTAGGGTCTCCATCATGGCCAGGTGGTTAGGAAGCAGTAGGCTGGGTCTGGGAGAGAATGTAAGCCGTCAGGGACTGAGGCTGAGCTAGGCTGAGGCCAAATTAGCAGGTGTTCCATCAAAGGCCCAGGGAACACTCACAGCTCAGTCTCCATATCTATTCGGATCTGCAGCTGGGCACGGTGGAGGCGCTCCAAGATGTGCTGGATGTCCTCTGTGGGCAGGGAGGGCGAGGTAGACAGCCAGCTTAGCAGACAGCTGCTCAGCCCGCCCCACCTCTGAGGGTTCCCAGCCTTACCCACGAGGTACTGGCATTGTTGAGAATAGACGCGGATCACACCGATCTGAAGTTGGGCTGAGAGATAGAGGGAGAACCGGGGCCGCGGAAGGCCGGGCTGCGGGGGTTGCACTCGTACCAGCACGTAATTGAGTATTTCCTCGCTGGGGAACAATGGGCCCTGATTACCGCTGCGCCCAGGACTGGGCCCACAGCGTTGCCCACCCCATCCCCTAACTCACCCCCCGCCCCAGGCCCTCCTTCCCTTTTCTGGGCCTTACCAGGTCTTCACCACATTCACCCTCAGGTATTCGCGCTTCACCAACCGGCTGCCGCGCGTCGCCGCCAGCCTGAAGTGGGTGGGGAAGGTGGGAAAATGGGGACAAAGGGGGAGCTGTCAGGCTGGGATCCCGGCAGCATCCCCCATCGCGCGCCCACGGGCCCCACCCTTACCAGATGGTGGCAAAGCAGCCGGTGTGGCGCTGAAGCACGTTGGGATAGTAGAACATCGTCCCTCTGGCCTTTCACCCTCAATTCCACCAGATCCCGATCTGAGTCGGAATTCTTTAGGGCACAGAATTCCCAACACCTTGGAGAGAAGTCAGGATTTGGACTTCTCTGGTGGCAAGGTGGGTGTACCCAGAAAACCAAGTTAATGAGGCAATGAACAATTGGTGTATACACGATTACCGGGATAACTGAGACGCAGGAGATAGGCGCCCCTCTCTGTGGACCCTCAGTGGATCCGCTCGCCACGCGATGCGTCGAACTTGAGCCTTCTGGCTTGGGTTCCAGATTGGAGATGCAGAGCTCCAAGGGGACGCCCGGGCCGGAATCCAAAACGGGTCCCGAGGGAGCACGGTGTCCTCCACAGCAGGCCTCCGTCCTCGAGCGCTGGGAGCGATGTCAGGCCCCTGGGACTTTCACTGGCTTGGGCTGCGGGCCCGGGCTGCCTCCCGCAGGACTAGATGGCACCGCGGGAAGCGCGCGCTCCGGAGCCCAGCACCTCGCTCCTCATTAGATGGCGGCTTTTGCCAGGACAGCCAATGGGGAACGTGGGTCGGGTCGGGAGCGCCAAGTAGCCTAGGCTCGAGGCAACAGGGTCTTCCCGAGGCAGCCAGCAAACCAATCATAAGGACCCTGCGTGCCGCTGGGGTCCATTGTGAGGTGTTCCGACCAATGGGCTCTGGTTCTTGCCTCTAGTAACAGGCGCTCCTTCCTTGACCAATGAACTCATACCCCCGCTCGCCTCTAGCCTGGCAACAAGGGCGCCTCAGTTGGTAGGGGAGGTCGGGTCACGTCGGGGGCAACTGTGCTGGGCCTCTTCCGGGTGCCAAGATGTACCTTGCAACGCGCCTGACCTGAGGTTAGACCCCGCCCTTCCCCCAGTCCACAAACTCCGACTTTGTTTCCAACTAGGGCGTGTCGTGTGCTGCAGAGGTAGAAAGATGTGAGATGAGGCCGGGAGCTGTGGCTCACTCCTGTAATCCTAGCACTTTGGGAGGCCCAGGAGGGCGGATCATGAGGTCAGGAGTTCGAGACCAGCCTGATCCACATGGTGAAACCCCGTCTCTACTAAAAATACAAAATTAGCTGCTCGTGGTGGCACAATCCTGTAATCCCAGCTACTCAGGAGGCTGAGGCAGGAGAATGCTTGAACCTGGGAGGCAGAGGTTGTAGTGAGCCGAGATTGTGCCACTGCACTCCAGCCTGGACAAGAGAGCAAGACTCCATCTCAAAAAAAAAAAAAAAAAAAAATATGTGAGATGATAGTCTTGGAGCCCCCACAGGTCAATGAGGAAGAAGTCAATCGTTTTTGTTTCGTTTTGTTTTGTTTTGAGATGGAGTCTCTCACTGTTGCCTAGGCTGGAGTGCAGTGGCACTGTCTCTGCAATCTCAGCACACTGCATCCTCCGCCCCCCTATCCCCTCAGGTTCAAGTGATTCTCCTGTCTCAGCCTCCCGAGTAGCTGGGATTACAGGCGCCCTCCACCACACCCAGTTAATTTTTGTATTTTTAGAAGAAACGGGGTTTCACTATGTTGGTCAGGCTGTTTCTTTTCTTTTTGAGATGGAGTTTCACTCTGTCACCCAGGCTGGAGTGCAATGGTGCGGTCTCAGCTCACTGCAACCTCCACCTCCCCAGTGCAAGGGATTCTCCTGCCTCAGCCTCCCGAGTAGCTGGGATTACAGGCACCCACCACCACACCCAGCCAGATTTTGTATTTTTTAGTAGAGACAGGGGTTTCACCATATTGGTCAGGCTGGTCTCGAACTCCTGACCTCAGGTGATCCGCCCGCCTTGGCCTCCCAAAGTGTTGGGATTGCAGGTGTGAGCCACCGCCCCCAGCTGAAGAAGTCAATCTTACACGAAACTCCAAAAGGACTTACTGGGGTCACTTCCTAAATCTGAACAACTTAGGTTATGGGCACACCACGTGGTCCTTTCCCAGCTGCCAGTGTTCTCCCGGCTGAAATAGACTTTAGCTTTGTTGGATGCAGCACATACTTCCCAGCCTGGAAAAGCCATATTCTTAAACAATTATTTGTGTAAATTTAAGAGGTATGGTTGTAATAACTAATAACCCTTGTCCCTATGCCTCCTACCTTTGCACAGCCATTTCTTTGGCCTAGAATGCCCTTCTCTGCCTTGACTCCAGGGCATACTTCTTCCTAAGACTTATCTCTTACTGCAGCTGAGCTGACCTTATCTTCTTACAGTTCCCTTCAATTTGGGAGCTTTTTTTTTTTTTTTTCTGAGATGGAGTTTTGCTCTTGTCGCCCAGGCTGGAGTACAATGGACCATCTCGGCTCACTGCAATCTCTGCCTCCTGGGTTCAAGCAATTCTCCTAACTAAGCCTCCTGGGTAGCTGGGACTACAGGCGTGTGCCACTACGCCCAGCTAATTTTTTTGCATTTTTAGTAGAGACGGAGTTTCACCATGTTGGCCAGGCTGGTCTCAAACTCCTGACCTCAGGTGACACCCACCTCAGCCTCTCAAATTACATGCCTATACTCACAGCTACTTAGAAGGCTGAGATAGGAGGATCGATTGAGCCAAAGGTCGAGGCTGCAGTGAGCCATGATCGCACTACTGTGCTCCAGCATGGGTGATTGTCTTAAAAAAAAAAAGAAAGAAAGAAAAAAAGAAATACACAAGGTGGCCATAAGTGCTATGAAGAAAATGAGGCAGCATAGGAGGATAGAATAATGATGACTGCTATTTAGGGAGGGTATTTCAGGGAAGCCATGCCCCCTCTCTTAAGAGATACAATTTGAAGAAAGTGGGTAAGTCATATGCTTACTTGAAGGAAGAGTAATTTAGACAAAAGAACCGGCAACCGCAAAGATCCTGAGGTAGAAATGTGTTTGGTGGGTTCAAGGAGCCTGAAGCAAAGCGACAGGGGAAGAATGGCAAGGGGTGAGAGAAAGAGGGGGGCAGGGTCACATCACAGGACCTCAGAGGTCATTATGGGGATTTGGGCTTTTACCCTGGGTGATTTGGGACCCAATGGAAGGTTCTGAGCAGAAGAGTGACATGATCAGAATTATGTGTGAAAAGGATCTCTACTGTGTTGAGAATAGCTTAAGGTAGACACGAGTGGAAACAGATGTGAAGAAAGCAGAGGAGAAGATATGAGAGATGGTGGTAGTTTGTTCCAAAGTGTTGCTGATGGAAACAGAGAGAAGTGGTCAGACCCTGGATACATAGTAAGGAATAGCAACAGGATTTGCTGATGAATTGGATGTGGGGTATGACAGAAAATGGAAGAAGGCCAGGTATGGTAGCTCACACCTGTAATCCCAGCAGTTTGGGAGGTTGAGTGACTGGGAGTATAGGCGCACACCACCACACCTAGCTTTTTTTTTTTTTTTTTTTTCTTTTTTTTTTTTTTTTTGAGATGGAGTTTTGTTCTTGTTGCCCAGGCTTGGAATGCAATGGCACGATCTTGGCTCGCTGCAACCTCTGCCTCCTGGGTTCAAGCGATTCTCCTACCTCAGCCTCCCAAGTAGCTGGGATTACAGGCATGTGCCACCATGCACAGCTAATTTTTAAAATATTTTTAGTAGAGACAGGGTTTCACCATGTTGGTCAGGCTGGTCTCGAACTTCTGACCCCAAGTGATCCACCCAACTCGGCCTTCCAAAGTGCAATGATTACAGGTCTGAGCCACCGTGCTTGGCCTCACCTGACTAATTTTTAAGAATTTTGGGGAGCCAGGCACAGTGGCTCACACCTGTAATCCCAACACTTTGGGAAGCTGAGGTGGGCAGATCACCTGAAGTCAGGAGTTCAAGACGAGCCTGGCCAACATGGTGAAACTCTGCCACTAAACATACAAAAATTAGCCTGGCATCATGGCATGCACCTGTAATCCCAGATACTCGGGAGGCTGAGGCAGGAGGATCACTTGAGCCCAGGAGGTGGAGGTTGCAGTGAGCCAAGATTGCACTACTGTACTCCAGCCCGGGCGACAGAGTGAGACTCTGTCTCAAAAAAAAAAAAAGAAAAAAAGAATTTTTTTGTAGAGGTAGGTTTCACTATGTCACCCAGGCTAGTCTCAAACTCCCGGGCTAAGGCAGTCTTCTCATTTCGATCTCCCAAAGTGCCAGGATTACAGGCGTAAACCACCGTGCCCAGCTGAAAAAGAGTTTTTTTTTTCTTTGAGACGGAGTTTTGCTCTTGTTGCCCAGGCTCAAGTGCAGTGGTGCGATCTCAGCTCACTGCAACCTCCACCTCCTGGGTTTAAGTGATTCTCCTGCCTCAGGTTCCCAAGTAGCTGGGATTACAGGTGTCCACCACCACGCCTGGTTAATTTTTTGTATTTTTAGTAGAGACAGGGTTTCACCATGTTGGCCATCCTGGTCTCAAACTCCTGACCTCAGGTGATCCACCCACCTCGGCCTCTCAAATTACTGGGATTACAGGCGTGAGCCTCAATGGCCAATTTTTTTTAAATTAAAAGAATTAAAATAAAATGGAAGTCAAGGAGATAATTTAGACCTTGTACAAAAAAGGTCCAGGAGGGATTTTATCACATTGCATCACATTGAGGGCACAACAGGGATTGTACAACTCTGCACTCAGTACCTCATTTCTTCACTGCTAGTGCAGAGCCTGTCTAGGCACTTGGCTTCCCAGGGGGATGATGGACAAGACTGAAGGGAAGAAGGGAGGTCCATGGAGGCAGGGAGGCTCAAAGGCAGCACTGAAGCTTGCCAAATGAGGCAGCAAGAAGGTCCTAGGAGGACTTAGGCATCCAGATTTGATCATGTGTATGAGCCATTGAGGGCTGAAGAGTGAAATGACAGGAGGAAGTCTGGAAAGCTAAGCTGGTGTCATATGCAGGAAGAAGGAAGCTGAAGGCTGTGGCCTGGGTTGGAACTAGTTTGCTGGAAGTGAGTGTATAAAAAAGTAGGTGACAAGTGGCCTTGTGGTAAAGGAAAAACTTCCAGTTTGGTAGTAAAATGAACAGGGGGGAAAGGGAAAGGAGTCTCAGCCAATTTGGAGCCCTCAAGTCTCATGAACAGCATGTTTGTGACATGGCAGTCTAGGCCAGAGTGCCTTTTTTTAATTGTTTTTTTCTTGAGACACAGTCTTGCTCATTGCCAAGGCTGGAGTACAATAGCACAATCTTGGCTCACTGCAACCTCTGCCTCCCGGGTTCAAGCGATTCTCCTGCCTCAGCCTCCCAAGTAGCTGAGATTACAGGTGCCCGCCACCATGCCTGGCTAATTTTTGTATTTTTAGAAGATGGGGTTTCACCATGTTGGCCAGGCTGGTCTCGAACTCCTGATCTCAAGTGATCCACCCACCTTGGCCTCCCAAAGTGCTGGGATTATAGGCGTAAGCCACCGCACCCAGCCAGCCAGAGTGTCTTTTATGGGGCTTAGATAGAGCAAGGAATCCAGTTTGGGAGTACCCTGCTGGGGTGACAGTGAAATTTGTGCTGGAGGAAGAGGTGCCAGTAACAACAGGTACAGGTTTAGCAACTCTTCTCTCTGACTCCTGTTCTCAGGCCTCAGGGCCTCTAGACCATAGTTTGAGGTCACCTTCAAGTGTCTCCTCTTCACTTAGACCTCCAGTCTAACCTCAGGCCCGATGTTGAGGCCTTCTAGCAAGAACTATGAAGCCCAGACTTTACTATGTGAAGTTGGTGGCTATAGTGCCTGGCTGAAGGCTTGGTGCCCCTTTCGATGGCCTATCCCAACCCACTCCCTAATCTTGTCTGCCCAGAGGGTACCTCTGTAGAGTGCCAGGCCCAGGACCCACAGGGCCCAGATAGCATATTAGCCAGAACCTGTGGGCAGAGGAGAGGAAAGAGGCTGGAGATGTCAGCAGGAAGAGAACCCCAATGCCCCACTCTTAAGTTTACATCTCTATCTGTGACCACTGCTACCTTCTTCTCCCAGAAAATCAGATACTGATTCCTCTTTCAATAAAATTTTATTTTAAATCCTTAGTGAATATCTAAGAGGAAAATATAAAGTGCTTGTCTTTAGAGTTGGGAAGTCAGGGAAGAAGGAGAGGGAGATGCCCCCTGGGTTCACACCATTTGGAATTTCCCAGTCCCTTACAGATGAAAGAGGGTGTATATGTCAAAATTAAAAAAAAAAAAAAAAAAAAAAGGATAAAAAATTAGCCTTGAGTGCTCCACCAGCCAGTGTGTGCGAGGATTTTCAGGATACAATTATCACAGACAACTATTGAGAATTATCACAAAGAGGACAGGTCAATCGTGTGAAGAATGAGTCTATTTCAAAGGAGACAGGAAGAACAAAGAGGTGAGGTGGAAGATGGGTACCCCATGCTCTACACCAGGGACAGAATGGCTGCCTGCTGCTCTGGAGTCTCCTCCAGCAAGTATCGGGCAAAGGCCTGCTCCATCTGTATTGGAAGAGATGGAGAAGAGTGTCTCAGTGAGTGCATCAGGGACAGACACAACCCCCATGAGCTCCTTCCCCACTAGGAAACCCCCTTTGCCTCCTGGAGTACCACTGCCCCGCTCTCATTAGATGGGTACTCTGTCCCTGCTCTGAGCTCACCTTCACTGTGATAAGATTCTGTGGAGTATGGCTGGGGCCACGGCTCTCTTCCCAGAAATTCAGTGTTACCTGGAACTTTGGTGGGGGGCCTAGGCCCTGGAAGTACTTGGCCAAGTCTGAAAGAGAAAGGGTCAAGAATTGGAAGAACAAAAAGAAGAGAGGGCCACAGGCAGGGAGGCAATAGTGAGAAACCCATGATGGAGAGAGGTAGGAGGGGGTCCTGCCACAGCAGGAGCTGCAAGGTCAGAAGTACTTGAAACTAAATGCTACTCACCCATGTGCAAATAGGGAAAGGGTGCCCCTGCCTTAAATAAGTGCTTAGAAGTAGTTCACTGCACAACTGAAAAAGCTCTCTGCTGGGAGAGTTTAGAGTCTTCCCGGGCAGCAGCCCTGGCTGCTAACACAGATGTGCCCAGAACTTCGCTGCTTGCTCACACCCTTCCAGTGCTAGGGTACCCATGGCGCTGGGAACACCCACACTCTGCACCCCGTGTACACCTGGTCCCACTCTTTTTTTTTTTTTTTTTTTGTTGAGGTAGAGTCTCGCTCTGTCGCCCAGGCTGGAGTGCAGTGGCCGGATCTCAGCTCACTGCAAGCTCCGCCTCCCGGGTTCACGCCATTCTCATGCCTCAGCCTCCCCAGTAGCTGGGACTACAGGCGCCCGCCACCTTGCCCGGCTAGTTTTTTGTATTTTTTTTAGTAGAGACGGGGTTTCACCGTGTGTTAGCCAGGATGGTCTCGATCTCCTGACCTCGTGATCCGCCCGTCTCGGCCTCCCAAAGTGCTGGGATTACAGGCTTGAGCCACCGCGCCCGGCCCCTGGTCCCACTCTTAAGGTCAGGTTTAGAATTGAGTAGGAGCTGGAATTGGATGGGAGAGAAGTGCAACCCTAAGGCATGCCTGGACTGTAGTAGAGACAGTGCAGCCAGGGCTAGAGTGTGTGATGTGTGCCAGCTCTCCCAAATCTGTGTATATAGGAGAAGGCCACGAAGCTCAAAATCTCTGTGCCAATTCTTCTGTGCACCTTCACATAGTGACTGCATGCTTCACTGTGATGGTATTCTTCAAGATACGACACTCTTGTGCTGGGCTCTACCTGAACCACCTCTTCCATTGTCTTGGCTGGAGGAGAGCTGCCAGGTAGCTGCCAGGCTGGGCATATGGCCACACAGGATGTGCACCACACAAGTGCAGAAGTGCCATGCATAGGCTACATGGAGGATCTGCTGGCAGATAGGGAGGTGGCAGGACCCACCAAGTTGGGCCCAGGGGGTACTAAGAGGTAGGGGGTGGGAGCTCAGGTGCCCAGAGAGAGCAGCCTCACCTCTGCAGAAGTAGGCGGTTCTGAAGAGCTCCACGCACTCGTTGCTGGGCAGCAGATGCGGGCCTGGCCCAGGGGGAGCCTGGGGTGCATTCCAGGAGATGGGAATGGGGCAAAGGCGCTGCACGAAGAGGCCTCGGGGGTTGCTGGCCACCAGGATACCCCTCTCAAGCTGGCTCAGCAGGCGCTGCGTGGGCTCCAGTGGGCCAGGCTTGGGGAACAGCACCTGCTCCATGCTGCTCTCAGAGCCTGAGGGCTCAGCCACAAGGCGGCAATCCAGGCTTTGCACCTGGGCCTCGCCCACCACACGTCCGTTGTAGATGAAGGTGAGCAGCAGTGAGTAGTCTGGGGAATAGAACAGCCCTACCTGGTGCTGGAGGAGCATGCAGGCTGGCAGCAGCACCTCCCCAGGGGAATAGTTCCACCTTCCCTCCCTGCACCAGCCAGGGGACTTCCTCTCAGGTTTTCCTGTCACTCAGGCAAGTAGCTAGTATGTGATTGACCATGAGGCCTCAGGGTTTAATGACCAGGGGCTTGTAGTTTACTAGAAGGTCCCTTGAGATTGGGCCTCTGTTTGGCCCAGTGAAATCAATGTCTCAATGTAGATTTCCATGAGAGTGTACAGGGTGACATTTTTGGGAAGCAAGCTTTTTGGAGTCTGGCCAGGCATGTGAAATTCTCGCCACCTAGAAACCAGTGCCTTGGGTTTTGGTAATATGGGCACAGTTTGCTGTAAGCCCTGACTGACTAGATAATGCATGCACAGTCAAAGGTGGAAGACCTTGGGGCACAGGGCACAGGAGAAAGTCAGAAATGCCATGTACCTGACTCTGGAGGAAGCAGAAACTCCAGGGACCTCTGATCCCCTTGAAAGGGGGCCTCAGTTGTGTCTGTACCTGGAAGGGAAGCAAAGGCACTGGTCATTCAGAGTGGGACTGGGGAGTCTCGGGCCAGAGGATGTGGCATGGGGGACGACACAAGAGGCAGGACAGGTGGTACCTTCCTGTGGCTCAGGGCTGCTGCTGCTGCTGCTGCTCCCGATGTCTGAATGGACTGCTCCCCCACTGGCCCCCTCCTCCTCCTGCAGACACAGTGTCTTTTTTTTTTTTTTTTTCTTTTTTTGAGACAGAGTTTTGCTCTTGTTGCCCAGGCTTGAGTGCAATGGGGCAATCTCGGCTCACTGCAACCTCTGCCTCCTGGGTTCAAGCGATTCTCCTGCCTCGGCCTCCTGAGTAGCTGGGATTACAGGCAGATGCCACAACACCCAGCTAATTTTTGTATTTTTAGTAGAGACGGGGTTTCACCATGTCGGTCAAGGCTGGTTTCGAACTCCTGACCTCAGGTGATCTGCCCGCCTCGGCCTCCCAAGACACAGTGTCTTTCATTGGCCCACCTCTCCCTCTAGTTACTGTCTTGCCCTCAGGCCCACCCAGTTCCCTTTCCATCTCTTACATTATTGAGGGAGTCCTGGAGCACAGAAGGACTGAGTGTGCAGTTCTGTATGGCACCCGCTTCCTCCTTCCTCTCAGAGGACACAGAATTGTGCTGTCGCTTTGATGGTGATTTCTGAGTCCCTGGCTGGCCTGTGGAATTGTTGAGGGAGACAGAAAGGTCAGGGTCTTGAGCAGGGACAGAGGGTAAGAGAGAGGTCTGAGGCAGTGAAGAATGGGCAGGCCTAGGAAGGGAAACCTGGGTAGCAGCCCCTCAAGGGCATGGACAAGGCAGAGCTATGAGAAGCCTGGGGGAAGCCTGCACATCTATCCTTCCTCCCCAGTCTGCTGAGTCTAGGAGTGGTTGGGCAAAGGGAAACTCACCAGAGAAGGTTCCTGGTGGCAGCAGCCGATACACCTTGTAGGGCTCAGCAACATCCATGCGGCCCCTCTTAGGAACCTCCTCAAATTCAGAACTCTTGTTGAGTGCACAGCGCAGGCGAGTCTTCCAGACAGCGGGGCCTTCTGTGTCCCCTTCCTTATACTTTCCCTTAAATATTGCCCAGGCCTAGGAAAGAAAGCAAGGGAAAAAGAGGCAGTGTGTTACAGGCTCCAGCTGCCCCTCCAACAGGACTGGCTTTATGGGCGTACAGCTCTAAGCTCAGAAGGGATCATGCAGGGTCTGTGCTCTGCGTTGCCATCTTGAAATCCCCAGAATTTTTTTTTTTTTTTTTTTTGAGACAGAGTCTCACTCTGTCGCCAGGCTGGAGTGCAGTGGTATGATCTTGGCTCACTACAACCTCTGCCTCCCTGGTTCAAGCAATTGTCCTGCCTCAGCCTCCTGAGTAGCTGGGACTACAGGCATGCGCCGCCAGGCCCAGGTAATTTTTGTATTTTTAGTAGAGATGGGGTTTCACCATGTTGGCCAGGATGGTCTTGATCTCTTGACCTCGTGATCCACCCACCTCGGCCTCCCAAAGTGCTGGCATTACAGGCGTGAGCCACTGCGCCTGGCCAAAATCCCTAGAATATTTGAACAAGGCCTCCACATTTTCATTTTGTACTGGACTCTGCAAATGATGCAGCTAGTTTTCCTCTCCAGTCTCTCCCTTGTCTGAAACCCAGGCAGACGCAAGTGCTCGAGGGTGAGTGTACCAGTGTATATACCATCTCTCACACAGAGGAACAGTGGTTTCCAAGCCCTTTCACCTTGAAGAAGGCAGCATCCTGGTCCTCTCGAAAGTCCTGCTTGCCTGCATGCTTCCAGGGAATCCGGAACATGGTCTTAGCTGTATCATCCCAGCACACTCCGGGGAACTGCCCGCTCTCCACTTGCTCCACCACCCAGTTCCGGAGTTTTCGGGTACAGCGTGCCCTGCCTGATGCCATCCTGGGGGATAAGAGGAGCAGGAAGCATCAGAACTGACACTTTGGGAGGGAACATCTCCTGAGACGCTGGCCATTGAGACTAGATTCTGGCAACAGGTCCCAGAGATCCTATCCATCTTCTTTTAGCTCTAGACACATTTCAACACTCTATGACACAGAATTGTTTCCTTTCTGCCATCACTAGCAATGACAAAAAACAAAAACAAAACAAAAACCCAAACATTGTTTTTAGCATTCTAAGCTGTGATACCTAGAAGGAAACCTTGGGCATTGGTCTTAATTTTAGGACTTTTCAGAAATGTATTGTTTAGGAAATAATTCCTTTGGTGATCATTCCTGGTGAGAGGCCCTGTCTAGATTCCTGAGCATCAGCAGAGGCAGGCTCTGCTGAGATGCATCAGGCCCTTCACCCACTGCCCCACAGCCTACACAACCTAGCCTCTGACCCCCACCCCTCTGCCAGCCCCAGGAGTAGGTGGGGCAGGAAGCAGGGGTGGGGGTGGAGCTGCAGCACAAGTGGGCAGGGCCAGACGGCAAGGAAACAAATGGTCCACTGAGGCTGGGGCAATGAGCCTTCTTCCCTGAACAATCCAGCAGTAGGTCCTTCTGACCTTTGCCTACAAGTGTCTGGGGTGCTGGCCCTTGTCAGTCTCATTCTCAGGCTGAATCTCCCACTTCCTGACTTAGAGGTCTTCTGTCTATCCTGCAGTCTAACAGAGGGACCCCTAGGACCCCCCTACCCCCAATCTGGCTGGACTTTCTAGCCCTAGATCCCAGGCTGACTCCCATCCTTGGCTGATCTTACCTGAGTTGCTGTCCAGGCTGTTGCAGGGCTCAGACGACCTCAGCTTAAGTCCTGTCTGGGCGGCTGATTTCTCCACCCCTTTCTACAGTCCCCACCCTAAGTTTCGGTTCTCCTCCAGGGAGGGCCTTTTCCCAGAAATCACGTGGTCTCAGAGTTGCAGGGAACTGGTGGCCACCAGGGGGCAGCAGCATCTGAGCATCTCACTATCAGGATGCCACTGTCGCAGCAGGTGGGCCCTGCTCTACCGGCTCAGCTCCAGCCTGGCTCATTCCCCTTCCTCCCTCAGATACTCTTGCTTGTATCTGACCTTCTCTGGGTGACACTGCGGCTTCCCCAGGGAGGCCAGTTTCCTGGAGTCAGGCCTGGGACCTCTGGATTGCTGTGTACACCTGTGCATCTGTGTTCCCCTACAGTGCCCACCTGATACATACTGGGTGACTTCAAATACCAGTCGAATTCGATGAAAGGAAGAAAGGAGGCAGGGAGGGAGGGAGCCCAGGCCAGGTGGCTAGATGGGGAGGGCCTCCCTTGACCATCCAGGGTGTCAACTCCTTCCTGGTCCTGAGTCCAGGGAGGGTCAGGCACTAGGTTGCAGGGGGCCCTTTTCAGCAAAGCTCTGTTCACCCCACTCTTTCCCTGGTGCCCCTAGATGGTGGCACCAGGAAGAAGGACCACCAAGAAGCCTGGGTGGTAAGATGCCTCTTTATTGGTGCTGGAGCTGCTCCTGAGGAAGTAGGCCATGGGACCCTCATCAGGACCCTTGCTCTCAGCTACTTCCTCCTGCGGGGGATACTCTGTCCCAACGGTACCTCTTCTGTCAGCTTCTGCAGAAGGAGAGAGAAGGTAATGATATTAGGACCCTGGAGCTCAGACACAGCCTGCACCAGGTGACTTCTGTAGGGTGGGGTCAGAGGTGAGGCTGGGTGGAGGCTATACCTGTAACAAGCGGGCCTGGTAGGCAGGGGGATCCTCTCCAGCCAAAGGCTGGGGGCGTACGTGTAGGTAGCGCTCAGTGGCCGTCTCCAGCTCTTCCACCTCATACAGGGTGGCTGGGTCCAGTGAGTGGGCATTGATGAGGCTCACAAGATACTCTTTGTAGTGTGCCCTGGGGAAAAAAGGGAGCAGATATTTGTTCTGTTGGCTAATATTAACTGAGTGTGTCTAACATAGCTGGGCTCTGAGACACTTGGACGAACAAGATTAACAACCCCTGCCTGTGCCCACACTGCCTGCTACTATCTATCCATGCTCTTGCCCAGAAAGCCTCCTCCCTTCCACCCATTGCGAGACCTACTGCTCCCAGGGACCCATTTTACTGCCTGGACATGCCCTCACCACTTCTACCCACCGCCCAACACCATGCCCATGTCCTGCTGACACTCACTGGCACAGGCCAGCATAGCCAGCTGGAGTTTCCTTGCCACAAGCTTCATCCCTGAGCCCATTGGGAACTTCCTTCTGCTCCATTACTCGGCAGCCACCTGAAGGTGAGGGAAGAAGGGAGCCTCTGTTGGGAGGCCAATAACCACAAAGCTCGAGAATTGGGATACTCACAAGGTAGGGAAGGCAGCCTCCAAGGAAGGGACTGAGCGCAGCAACTCCCGCTTTCCCAGTGGTGCTGGTGGGTACTCAGAGGTGCTGTCAGCGGCAGACCATCTGATACAGAGGCAGGAACTTGTCCCTACTTTTATCCAAGCAGGCTTTTGGCTCATAAACACATACCCTCTTGAGATAGCTTTTTTGTTTTTGGTTACTTATCTCTTGACTAGTTAACTTACTTATTCTGTGAAGGTCTTACCTCTTTTTTTTTTTTTTAAATAGAGACAGGGTCTCACTATGTTGTTCATACTGGTCTTAAACTCCTGGGCTCAAGTAATCCTCTGGCCTTAGCCTCCCAAAGTGCTGGGATTACGGGTGTGAGCCACCACTCCTGGCTACCTCTGTTTTTTTTTTTTTTTTTTTTTGAGATGGAGTTTCACCCTTGTTGCCCAGGCTGGACTGGAGTGCAATGGTGCAATCTTGGCTCACTGCAATCTCCGCCTCCTCCTGGGTTCAAGCGATTCTCCTGCCTCAGCCACCCGGGTAGCTGGGATTACAGGTGCCTGCCACCACACCTGGCTAATTTTTTTTGTATTTTTAGTACAGACAGGGTTTCACCTTGTTGGCCAGGCTGGTCTCAAACTCCTGACCTCAGGTGATCCACCTGCCTTGGCCTCCCAAAGTGCTGGGATTATAGGCGTGAGCCACTGCGCTTGGCCACTTCTTTTGGTTTTTTTTTTTTTTTTTTTTTTTTTGAGACGGAGTCTCGCTCTGTCGCCCGGACGGGAGTGCAGTGGCCAGATCTCAGCACACTGCAAGCTCCGCCTCCCGGGTTTACGCCATTCTCCTGCCTCAGCCTCCTGAGTAGCTGGGACTACAGGCGCCCGCCACCTCGCCCGGCTAGATTTTTGTATTTTTCAGTAGAGACGGGGTTTCACCGTGTTAGCCAGGATGGTCTCGATCTCCTGACCTCGTGATCCGCCCGTCTCAGCCTCCCAAAGTGCTGGGATTACAGGCTTGAGCCACCGCGCCCGGCCTCTTTTTTTTTTTGTTTTGAGACAGAGTCTCACTGTCGCCCAGGCTGGAGTGCAGTGGTGCGATCTTGGCTCACTGCAAGCTCCACCCCCCAGGTTCATGCCATTCTCCTGCCTCAGCCTCCCGAGCAGCTGGGACTACAGGCGCCTGCCACCACGCCTGGCTAATTTTTCCTATTTTTCAGTAGAGATGGGGTTTCACCGTGTTAGCCAGGATGGTCTCGATCTCCTGACCTCATGATCTGCCCGCCTTGGCTTCCCAAAGTGTTGGGATTACAGGCGTGAGCCACTGCACCTGGCAGGCCACATCTATTTTTTTTTTTTTTTTTTTTAATTTAAAGCCTACAGCACCTGGTATTCCCAGCCAATCTCTCATCCAAATACTAACTAGGCCCGAACCTGCTTAGCCTCCAAGATCAGAAAAGATCAGTCACATTCAGGGTGGTATGGACTGTAGACTTACCTCTGTCTACACTGTAAGAAGTGAAAGAGGTTAGAACCACATGTAACACCTTTCTGTTACCCTCATGGAATCTAAAACAGTGCCCTGCAACTAGCAGGTCTCATTAAACACTCATTGAGTTAATTAATGAATTATGATCATTTGGGAATGGGAGAAGAAAATTAGTATTAATGCCTTCTTGGGTACCAGGTTCTTTAAAGATGTCTGACGTAAAATGGCTTAGCTACAAGGTAGATACTACCCCTATTTTACAGCGGAAGAAACAAGGCCTGGAGTCTCAATTAACTTGCCAAAGGGCGTGCAACAAGTGGTCCCAGACCCAAGCCTCCCCTTTACCCATCATACAGTGGGAGCCCAGCACACCATCTCTTCTTCTCAAAGGCTTGTCCTAACACTCACCTCCAGGGACTGCCCGGGCCCCAGCTGGAGGCTCTGTATTAAACATGACATTATTGTCCTGAGGAGGAGAGACAGATGGGTGTTAAATTCCCCTTGATGCCAGTCCCTGTTGCATTTCCTAGCATGAAGTCTTTTCCATTCTTGCCCACCCTGGGCCCTGTCTTCTTCTCTCCTGACCACCTCTGACCTGTAGCAGCTTCTGAAGCCGGAGAGCAGTCCAGTCCCGCAGGTAGAAGAGACAGTCTCGAGGGTGGTGGCCGTGCAGCGACTTTTTTACCCTGCAGTTAGGGTCTGGACATTTCTGGCAGAAACCCAGATGGGAGAGAGGAAGTTGGAGACTGTTGGGGTCCTGGCCTCTCAGGATCCCCTGCGTGAGGGGTGTATGGGTGAGGGGAGATGGAGACATTGGAGGAGCAAGCAAAGGGTAAGGGGATGGAGAGTTGTGCTTTACATCCCATTGACCTCTTCCCTTCCCCAGGGCCACTCCTCAATGGCCTCTGCCTCTCAAACCCAGTGGAGCCCCCCACCCTTCCATCCCTTCGCCAACTCTCTGGGCTCACATTCTTGGCGTAAAAGGCATTGTAGCAGCCGCTGCAGAACTGGTGGCGGCACTGGGTACAGTGAAAGTGCATGCAGCCTCCTCGGGCCAGGGCATAGGAGAACTTGCATTTGGGGCAGTCTGCAAAGGACAAGAGGTCAGGGCTGGAGCTGCTGCTGCAACTCAAGGCCATCAAGAAGAGAGCTGCTGGCAATGACAGGCTTCTGAGCAAACAGGCCAAGTGGGGCAGCCTTACCAATGCCGTTTTCCTGAAGATACATTGCTAGGCCCTGGGCCTGGTATTCTGGGTCGTTCATGCGTTTCCAGTTCTGGAAGTCCTCACAGCTCCGACCTCGGTGCTGCTCCTCCCACTGCCGGAGGGAAAGTAGGCTTCACGTGGGAGCTCTATCCCATCCCCTGGCCCTTCTTCCTAGCCCCTCCACTCACATTCAGTGGTCCCCAGCTAGGTTTATGTCACTGCCACCTACCATTTGCTCAGATCTAAAAATGAGAGGCTATCCTTGGTTCTTTCATTTTCTCCTACTGCCTCATACTCCTTTTGCCTTGCTTCTACCCCACAGACCATCTCAACCATATCCCCTTTTCCTTCATCCCTACTGCTACCACTTTACTCCAGGCCACCATCAGCCCTTGCCTCAATTGCTTGCCTTGGTTACTAGTCTGTTTCCCATTCCTGCACCCCTAGGATCAATTCTCCCCATGGCTGTCAAAAGGACTTCAAAATTGTAAGTCAGGTAGCTTCCACAGTATTGGTGGTGTTTTTGGTTCTGTGGTAGTCTCAGGTGTTCACTTTGTTTCAGACATGATGCAGATGAATTTTTTTTTTTTTTTGAGATGGAGTCTCGCTCTGTCACCCAGGCTGGAGTGCAATGGCGTGATCTCGGCTCACTGCAGCCTCCACCTCCTGGGTTCAAGTGATTCTCCTGCTCCAGCCTCCAGAGTAGCTGGGATTACAGGCACATGCCACCACACCCGGCTAATTTTCGTATTTTTAGTAGAGACAGGGTTTCACCATATTGGGCAGGCTGGTCTTGAACTCCCGACCTCAAGTGATCCACCCACCATGGCCTCCCAAAGTGATGGGATTACAGGCAGAAGCCACTGTGCCTAGCCAAATATTACACTTCTTAAAAGATAAATGTGGCTTGGCATAGTGGCTCATGTCTGTAATCCCAGTACTTTGGAAGGCTGAGGCGAGGGATCACTTGAGACCAGGAGTTGGAGGCTATAGTGAGCTATGACTGCACCAGAGGACCCCAGCCTGGGTGAGAGTGAGTCCTTGTCTCTAAAAATAAATAAATAAATAAACGAAAGATAAATGAGATAAATGAGAAAGATAAATGAGATCACCCTTGCTTCTTCTCAGAATGAAGGCAGATGGATGCCTGCCTCACTTGGCCTCCAGGGCTCTCCACACCTGGCAGCTGGCTTCTCTCTGACCACCTGCCACTCCCACCTTGCTTTCCAGGCTCCACCCACACAACACTTTTTTCTGACTCTGGCCCTTTCCATGTGTTGTTTTTTCTCTCCCAAATGCTCTCTGTGTGGCTGGCTTCTTTTTAATGTTTAGGCCTGAGCTTAAACCATTTTAGAGAAGACTTGTCTGACCTCTCTACCCTAAGTAGGTCCACTCTGTTACCCTGATCTCAGATTCCTGTCTGTTTTCTTCATAGAACTTATGCCTATGTATAATTAGTTCCTCTGGCTTACTTTCCTTCCTTCCTCCTCCCCTTTCCTTTCTCTCCCGATTTCCTCCCTCCCTCTGCTGTCTTCCCTTTCTCCTTGTGCCTCGTCTTTCTGACTAGTCTGTAAGCTCTTTTGACCTCAGAGCTCATATCTATTTTGCTGTCCAGGATACAAACTCCCCTGAGTCTAACACAGTACCTGGCAGTAGCTCAGCAAGTATTTCTGAAAGGATGAATGTGCCTCACCTGGCGCTTGCAGCGCACACAGAAGGTCTGGTGACACTGGGGACAAGTCGCCTCCAGCTGCTCACGCTCATATATGAAGCCAAAGGAGCACTGTAAGTAAAAGAGCATAAAGTTATCAAAGGCCTGACCTGGAACCATCCCCTGTCCCTCCACAGTAGCTCCCCTGGGCAGGCCACTTACCTGGGCACACCACAAGAACTTGGGGTCCCGCATCAGCACACCCTCGGTCAGCTTCTTATGGAACAACGCATAGGCATCTGGCTCTAGGCTCTCTCGAAGCTGGGGACAGGATGCAGAGGTGGTGGGTGGGAGGGTTGCTATTCAAAGCTCAGGGTACCTGAGTCCTAGTGGGGCTGCAGTACCTGGATGTCAAGGGTAGAGAAGTAGCTGAGCAACTGTGTGTCATCGGTGAGGTCAGGGCGGCCACAGGCAGGGCACACCATGTCTGTGATGTGCTTCTCCTTCAAGGCAATGGTGAAGTGCTGGCGGAAGCAGTCAGGACAGATGGTGCACTCACAGGAAGTCAGGGCCTGCATCTGGAGGGTGAGGGGTTGGAGGGGAGGGGGTTAGAAGCCACAGCTGCCAGCCTAGGGAAGAGGCAGTGGCCAGGTGTCCACTAAGAAATCAGGCTCTAATTAACAACTAGGCACGGTTAACAACCTCAAGTGCCAGCAGGGGCCAGGCAGGCAACCTAAACATCTAAAGACAGTCAGGTGGAGGAAAACAGACAATGGTGACACCTAAGGTAAAGACAAAAGTGCCTATAAAAACATTCATATTCCATTAAATATACAAGTAACATGCTTGAAATGACAAACCTATAGAAGTGGAGAACAGATTCATGGTTGCTGGGTGACTCGAAGTGGTGGCAGAAGGGTATAACTAAAGAGGTACATGAGGGAGTTCCTTTGTGGTGATGAAACAATCTGTATCTTGATTATGGTGGTGGTTATATGCATCTATACATGGGACAGAACTGCACAGAACCACACATACACACAGCGGCACACCCATGTGAAAAATGAACAAGACCTATAGTAAAGCTAACGTTGTAGCAATGTCTATTTCTTGGTCTTGATATTGTACTATAATTATATAAGAAGTCACCACTGGGGGTCGGGCATGCTAGCTCACACCTGTAATCCCAGTACTTTGGGAAGCCAAGGTGGGTGGATCACTTGAGCCCAGGAGTTAGAGACCAGCCTGGCCAACATTGTGAAACCTTGTCTCTACTAAAAATACAAAAATTGGGCCAGGCACCATGGCTCATGCCCATAATCCCAGCACTTTAGGAGGTTGAGGCAGGCAGATCACCTGAGGTCGGGAGTTCCACACCAGCGTGACCAACATTGAGAAACCCTGTCTCTACTAAAAATATAAAATTAGGCAGGTGTGGTGGCGCATGCCTGTAATCCCAGCTACTCGGGAGGCTGAGGGAGGAGAATTGCTTGAACCTGGGAGGCAGAGGCTGCAGTGAGCTGAGATCGCACCATTGCACTCCAGCCTGGGCAACAAGAGAAAAACTCTGTCTCAAAAAAAAAAAAAAAAAATTAGCCGGGCGTGGTAGAAGATGCCTGTAATCACAGCTATTCGGGAGGCTGAGACAGGGGAATCACTTGAACAGGGAGGTGGGGATTGCAATGAGCCATAATTGCGCCACTGCGCTCCAGTCAGGGTGACAGAGCGAGACTCCGTCTCAAAAAAATAAAGTCATCACTGGGTGAAGGTAAGTGAAAAGTACACAGGACTCTATGTACTATTTTTGAAACTTCCTGTAGATTCTACAATTATTTATTTATTTAATTGATTTTGAGACAGAGTCTCACTCTGTCGCTCAGAATGGAGTGCCGTGGCACAATCCTGGCTCACTGCAACCTCTGTCTCCCAGGTTCAAGAGATTTTTCCTGCCTCAGCCTCCCAAATAGCTGGGATTACAGGCACCCACTACCACACCTGGCTAATTTTTGTATTTTTTGTAGAGACAGGGTTTCACCGTGTTGGTCAGGCTGGTTTCAAACTTCTGATCTCAGGTGATCCAACCGCCTTTGCCTCCCAAAGTGCTAGGATTACAGGTGTGAGCCACTGTGCCTGGCCAACTTTACTTATTTATTTATTTTTAATTTCTTTTTTTTTTTTTTTTTTGAGATGGAATCTCTTTCTGTTGCCCAGGCTGGAGTGCAGTGGCACAATCTCGGCTCACTGCAACCTCCGCCTCCCAGGTTCAAGCGATTCTCCTGCCTCAGCCTCCCGAGTAGCTGGGATAACAGGCACACGCCACCATGCCTGGCTAATTTTTGTATTTTTAGTAGAGACGGGGTTTCACCATGTTGACCAGGATGGTCTAAATCTCTTGACCTCGTGATCAACCCACTTGGTCTCCCAAAGTGCAGGGATTACAGGCATAAGCCACCACGCCCAGCCCTTTATTTATTTTTTTAGAGATGGGAGTCCTATTATGTTGCCCATGCTGGTCTCTAACTCCTGGCTTCAAGGAATTCTCCCACCTCAGCCTCCCAAAGCGGTAGGATTACAGGCATGAGGCATCACGCCCAGCAAAATTATTTTTGAAAACATATCCACAGTAGCACTGTCACACACACATACACACAAATGAACAGTAATTTTTTTTTCTGAGACAGAGTCTCACTCTGTTGCCCAGGCTGGAGTGCAGTGGTGCAATCTCTGCTCACTGGAAGCTCCACTTCCTGGGTTCATGCCATTCTCCTGCCTCAGCCTCCCGAGTAGCTGGGACTACAGGCGCCTGCCACCACACTCGGCTAATTTTTTATATTTTTAGTAGAGACAGGGTTTCACCGTGTCAGCCAGGATGGTTTCCATCTCCTGACCTCGTGATCTACCTGCCTTGGCCTCCCAAAGTGCTGGCATTACAGGCGTGAGCCACCGCGCCCAGCCTAGTAATTCTTTAGTATCAGCAAATATCCAGTTTATAGGAATAAGCCCTTAGCTCCTAAGCCTCCACGTACTCTAGGTCAGAGCAGTTAGAATGGCTCTGTATGTGTTTTGTTTTGGTTTTACTCTGTATTTTTAAAATAATTGTAGAGGTCAAGAGTTCGAGACCAGCCTGGCCAATATGGCAAAACCCTGTCTCTACTAAAAATACAAAAATTAGCCGAGTGTGGTGGCGGGCGCCTGTAACCCCAGCTACACAGGAGGCTGAGGCAGGATAATTGCTTGGAGGAGGTGGAGGTTACAGTGAGCTGAGATTGCGCCACTGTACTCCAGCCTGGGGTCAAGGCTGAAATTCCATCTCAAAAAAAAAAAAAATAAGTAAATAAATAAAGTTTTACATTTTAGAGATATATACTGAAGCATTTATAAGCTATATTATGCCTGATATTTGATATTAAAATAACCGTCTGTGTATATATGTGAACTAAAGACTGATCATGTTTGTTGACAATTGCTGAAGCTTGATGATGAATACACTGGGAGTGGAGGGGTTGCAGGGGGATATGGGAATTTGTTATACAGTGTAGTACAACTTTTCTACTATTGCATATTTGAAAATTTCCATTAATAGAATATTTTTTTTCAAGGGAGGAGATAAGCCTATTCCTGACCTCCCCCTCCCAGAAGCCTCCAGGGGTACATGGGCAACTGAAGAGCAGAAGACAGGATCAGAGATGGGGACTGGGGTAGGGTGGGGGTCCAAAAGAATAGAGTAATTCTTGGACCAGGTACTGTGGGGAGGGACTTACCCGGTTGTGGGGCAGGGCCCAGCCACACACAGCACACTCCTGGGCAAGCAAGCGGCGCAGGAAGGCCCGGTCCTGGCTGTGCCTTACAGCTTCTACCACGTCCCCCAACTCATAGTTCCTGGGTGTCTCCTGCAGCAGTGACAGTGCCAGCTCTGCCCGGCCCCAGCTGGGGAGTGCGTAGACTGCCAAAAGCCGCCTGACCAGGCTCTGCAATGTGATTCAGGTGGAGGGGGGAGGTGCTGTCAGACTCCAGGGACCCTTCCCCTCAGCTCCCTCTTGCTCCTCTAGGTGGACCCTTGGGTTTCTTGCCTCCTCCCAGCACCTGCTTGTCTGGCCCATCCCAGGAAGGGGTGGGCTCAGGGCCACTGTCCCAGAGGCGCTGGTGGAAGGGCTCTAGGCGTTGGCGCTGTAGCTCAGTCAGGGCCCGTGACACATCACCTCCATGCTGGAACAATGCCTGGAGAGACCCCTCCTCAGGCCCAAAGCCTAGAGACTGGAGCTCCTGCACCTGCAAGACGGGAGGGGTGAGAGGGAGTGAAGTGGGAAAGCAAGCAAGGGAGAGTGTGAGAGATGCAGACTCTCAGCCCTATCCCATACCCAGCACAGCTGATACCTTCCTTTGCCTGGTCCTCACACACTCCTCCACAGCTTCATCAAGGTTGCCATGACGATCCAGCCAGGCTTTCCGGGCCTCCTGACAGGAAAAGGCACCCAGCCCAGGGTCCTGCTGTCCAGCCAGCTCAGCCACCATCTCCAGCACGTAGGGCAGTTCTGAGCGCAACCACTGCAGAGGCACCTCAGTGCCTGAGTACTGCAGAGCCGAGAAGATCTCCTCTGGACAGGCACCTGCGGCTTCCCCTTCCTAAGGCACAGTCCTGCCCATCAGGCCCATCAGGCAGGGCACACCCTTCACCCACCCTCAGCCTGATCTAAGATGGTGACAGTGGCTCAGCTCAGACATATGGATCATGTCATCAGTGCACAGCATGGTAACTGCCTCAGTAACAGGGAGCTGCTGCTAACAATGACAAGATTCATAGAAACTATTAACCACCGGCAGCATCTCCTTTCCCACACCAGCTCAGCCCTACCTCATCCCAGGCCCAGTCCTTACCCGGATCATGCTCACTAGCTGTAGGCCTTCCTCCCGCATCTTGTCTTGGCGCTGCTTCTCAGGGTCTCCACAGGAACTGGGCAGGGAGGCACTAAGGCGTTGTGGGGGCCCAAGCTTAGGGGGACCCTTTTCCAAAGAGCTGGCATAGGGCCGGGGGGGATGTTGTACTGGAATGGGGCTACTAGTCCGGTTGCACATTACACACACCCAGCCAGGGCTCGAGTTGCAGAAGGTACAGTGAATACAGTACCAGACATGACTCTGGGCAGAGGCCAGCAAAGTATCCCCCTGCTGGGAAGGCAGAGAGAATTATCCCTTTGACTGGCTGGCTGAGGTTCACAACAGAAATACAGGGAGTTGGGAGGAACTGAAGGAAAACATGGGATAGAAAAGAAGAGAATGACTTGAGGTAACACACAATAAAGAGCTGGGAAGGCCAGGAACAGGTTACCTGAAGGGGTTGCAGGCAAATGCCAGCATCTCGGGAATCCACCACCAAGCTGGGAGGCTGGGCCAGCCGAGGTCGCTCACATATGGAACACAGCACAGCTGCTGCCTCATTCTCAAAGGTACAGCTCTGGCAGGCCCACCGACCCCTTGCAAGATCAGGTTCTAGGCCTCCAGTTCCTTGGGGACCCTCAGTTCCCAACCCCAACCCCTTACAGCCTCGGGGCCGATCACAGGCCACACAGAGCACTGCCCAAGGCTCATTTAGCATGGCACAGGCAGCACAGTGCCAGGGCAAACGAGCACTTGCAGGATTAGGGGAAGAAGGAGAGCTGTCTCCTAGTGCCAGCAGGGAGGTCAACTGGGGCCGTGGTTGGGCTGAGGCAGGTAAACTGTAATGGAAAAGCAGACATGGCCTACTGAAGTGGCACCTGGTGCCTGGATCCCTCGCCTCTAAGCATTCCCCATTTGCTGGGTAACAACACATGTCTCTGGCCTTTGCACACACTGTCCCTGTCTCGAACACTCCTATACCCATAGCCTATGCAACATTTAAATGACAGTTTAAAGCTCACTTCTTCCTAGTAGACACTGCTAATACACGGCCTGACCTACATTAGGTGTTTAAAATATTGCCACCTGATTCAGCTGACCCTTCAGACTAGGTTGCAAACCACCTACTACCATAACAACCTGGGTTACTATAATTACTACTTGCTTGATGTATATGTCTATTATCTCCTTCAGGGTTCTGACTGGCTACTTCTCCTCTATTAAACAGTCTTTAGCACAGAAACTGGCAGGTAGTCCATAACCAAGTGATCTTAAGTTTTCTAAATTTCACTCTCACCCAGAAGAGAAACCCTCTCACCTGGGGCTCAGGTGGGCACCCTGGAGGACCCCAGGCAGGGTCTGGCGGAGGTGATGAGCACGGGATGGGTGTCCATGGAACAGGTGGTCACAGGCTGGACACAGGGCCTGTTTACAGGATGGGCAGTGCAGTGTGCCTGGGGCAGAACCACAGAGGAAGCAGGGACCAGGAGTGGAGCCTGGAGAGCAAGAGAGATAGAACATCTTTCCAAAAAAGACCAGGTTACATCTGAATCTGCTGTGGATGCGGGCAAATCCCAAGACTACTTTTTAACACATCTAGCCCAAGGAAACAATTTTAATCTCTTTTAAAAAACAAAGAGGCCGGACACGGTGGTTCACACCAGTAATCCCAACACTTTGGGAGGCTGAGGCGGGTGGATCACCTGAGGTCGGGAGTTCCAGACCAGCCTGACCAACATGGAGAAACCCCGTATCTACCAAAAATATAAAATTAGCCGAGTGTGGTGGTGCATGCCTGTAATCCCAGCTACCTGGGAGGCTGAGGCAGGAGAATCCCTTGAACCCGGGAGGCGGAGGTTGCGGTGAGCAGAGATCACACCATTGCACTCCAGCCTGGGCAACAAGAGCAAAACTCTGTCTCAAAACAAACAAACAAAGACAAAGGAAGATAACCAAGAAGACAGAGGAGCATCCCAAATTTCCATCAATATAGCTTCCTACTTGGTCCCCAATTTAGGACCAATAATACCTGGGGCAGAGGGTGTGGTGAGGGGGCCAGGAGCAATCTCTCTCAATAGGGGGTCAAATTCTGAAAGCTGTAGCATCTGAAAAAGAAAGGGCAGGGAATGAACAAGGGTTTAGGGATACAGAGTCCCACAATTCCTGTTCCCTTTGTACACCCGCCCCTTTCTCCTGCCTTCCTTACATCATCTTCAACCTTGTCTTCCAACAGCTGCTCCAGTGCCTGCTGTCTTGGATGAGTATTCTGCAGTAATACAGATAAAAACGGTTTCCACCTAGACTCCTAGAACAAAGCCCTCCCTCTAAACCCTGGTCCCTTAACATTCACAGAGGGAAAATCAGTACCCGGAGCTCCCAGAATGCTGAACTATGCCCATAGTTCAGCAGCACAGGGGTCCTCAGACTTACTTGAGTTAGGCTGGGCTCCCCAGCCCTGATGTATAAGTCCATCAAGACTAGAGGAGCATCTCACCTGCAACAGCAGGCTGAGCTCTGTCCGAAGCAGCAGTACTTCCAGTGTGACTGTAGCAACCTGGTGCTCATTTGGCTCCTCTTGCCCTTCGGGGAAGCTCAACCCATCTGGCTGCTCCTCTGTATAGCCATATAATCGCAGCACATCTCGGCCCCCCTGCCACACATTCACAACCAGTCACCACCCAGGAGGTTTCCTGCCTAGTAGGGCTGGACCCCTCCCCATTCAGCACAACCTCAGGCCTTTTCTAGCCAAACCCCAGCCCAGGCCCAGCCCCCTCTCCCATAAAGCCAGGGGATTCACCTGCACAGCATCCACCGTGCTGCGAAAGACAGGGTTATTAAACTTGACGCCGCGCCAGTACCGGGGCCGCTGAGGGCTGAGAAGGTTGCGGCCATATTTCTCCAGGATGTTCAGGGCCGTGGACAGGGTACTGAGGTAGTTTCGGGGCTGGGAGCAATGAGAGCAGAGAGTTGTAAGCGTAGCCCGGGCCTCAGGCCCTGGTGTCCCCCTTCCAAGCGGGGCCGGGCCTCACCTCCCCATGGGCGTTGCAGCGGACCAGGCGTGCGGCGTCCAGCTGCAGGTAGCGGGCAGTTGGCGGCAGAGAGCTGGCTAGTAGCGGCCGGAGCTGCTCCAGGGAAAACGCCTGCCCGGAATCCCTCCTCAGGGCGCTCGCCAGCTCCTCGCGGGCCACCAGGAAGGCCCGCTCCTCTTCCTCCCCCGGCATCCTGAGGCAGGAGTCAGCCCCAGCCTTGCCGCCCGCCGGGACCCGGCGCGGGCAGCGCGCGGCCCAAGCGCCGCCCCTCCCGTCTGGTGCCCGGCTTTGAGGCCCACCCCGGCCCGCGCAGCCGCCCCAGGTCACTCAGACCACGGTCACTCTCCAGCCCCCGGCCCAGCGCCAGGGTTGGCCGAGAACAGGAAGTACTAGGAAAGAGGGCGGGACAGCGACCCAATTTCAGAGGAACGGGCGGGGCTTAAGGTTAAGGTGGGAGCTGGTGTCCCGAAACCAGGGGGCGTGGCCAAGAGGGAGGGCCAGGTCCCAAGCAATGAGAAGGCAAATGGCTCCTGGCTCCTCCCTCAGCGCGCCCCAGCATCTTCCCTCAGTCAAACGCTCTTCCCCGCCTTCCTCCAGTCTGGTTCCACCCCTTCCGGATAGCCCCAGGCGCGGGGTTATCCTATTCAGCTCAAAACCTTCCTTTTTCTAGCTGGACCAGTCCGCTACGCTCCGGGCCTCACCGGGGAAGTCCCACCCTGCAGGGGAACCGACTCTGGCCGGCCCTAGCCCCTCTCGAGCGAGTCCCGCCCCATCTCCGGTCTGTCCTGAAGGCTGAGGGAAGACCCTCACCCAGCCCCTGCCCTCTCCCTTCTAAGGGCGGCTAGCCCTTCTCCACCCCAGGAGCTCCCTCTGGCTGCCCCTCCCACTCACTCTCATCTCTCTCCGTCCGCTGTTTGCGGTCGAGCCTTCTTGGGGGAGCCCCGCCACTGGATACCCCCTTTGCCATACTCCCACCTCTCTTACCCCGACCCTGGACTTCCCGTTGGCCCTAGCTTAAGCCCCGCCCCTCTCCAAGGGACAGCCCCCGATCCAGTCTCCGCTGTCCCACTCACCCCAGCCCCTCCCTCGGGCAGCCCCTGGGCTTGTGACCCAGCCAGCACCGCCTCTCCTAGTGGCAACTGGCTGGGAATGGCTGAGGGGGTACCTACTGCTAGCGGCCTGCCAGGGGGAGGAGGGGGACGGAAAGAAGAAAGGGGGCGGGGTTGAGGGGGGCGGGCCTGGACCTGGGGAGTGAAAGCGAAAGCCCGGGCGACTAGCCGGGAGACCAGAGATCTAGCGACTGAAGCAGCATGGCCAAGCCGTGTGGGGTGCGCCTGAGCGGGGAAGCCCGCAAACAGGTAATGGTGAATCGGAGGCCAGGAAGGGGTCATAGAGCCCTCTTGGGGGGAGGCCAAGCTGGGTGGTTCAGGGGACCAAAGCAGTGCCAGATAACTCCCCCAATCTCGCTAGTGCCTTCACTTCTCGGGGATTCCCAGATTCATGCCCTCCGACTGCAGTGAGCAGGAGCTTCTAGGGGAAACTGGCTTGTGGTGAGAAAGGCCTGAGCCACAGTTGGAGGGCACCCTGTTGTGAGTGGAAGCTTTTGACAACCCAGACCCTTAACCAACATCCGGGTACTGCTCTCTGTGTAGGTGGAGGTCTTCAGGCAGAATCTTTTCCAGGAGGTAAGTCTCTGGATTTGAGCGATTTGACCCAGAATCTTAGACCAATACTTGAGGATAACAACCTCTCCTAATGACCCCCCCAAGTCACCCTAGACTTAACCCTACTTCTCTTACCAAGCCTTCACCCAAAGTAACCCCGGAATTATTGATAGCTACCTTTAATCTGACCTTTCTTATGACTCTCCCCACTTCTGGCACTTCTCTCTTTTGATGTGGAGGAAAAAATCCATGGCTCCCAAAGCAGGAATATCACAGTCCTAACCTTAGTTCTGCCACTTACCAGCTTGGGCAAGTCCTTTCATTTTCAGGTCTTCAGTTTCCTCATTTGCAAGTCTTGGACCCAGTGATTTCCAAAGGCCCTTCCAGTTCCATTTGTCAGACATCTCATTGAGCATATTCTGTGATTCCCCTTCCTTGCAATGTAACCCACAGGCTGAGGAATTCCTCTACAGATTCTTGCCACAGAAAATCATATACCTGAATCAGCTCTTGCAAGTGAGTAGTGTGGGCCCCTCCTGCCCCTTCCCATGTCCTCTCTCCCCTTTGCCCACCCTCTCTAGCTAACAGCTGGATTCAGCATGCAGAGAATAGTTTCAAGTAGTAGATTGGGAATATTAGGATGGCGTGAGGCATGAGCCTAGGTTGGGAGGCAGAGGGCAAGTGGGATGTATGGAGGGAAGGCTGTGACCTAGGATGAAGGGAAGAGACTGGGCAGCCCCTGACAGTGAGCTCTGTGCAGGAGGACTCCCTCAATGTGGCTGACCTGACTTCCCTCCGGGCCCCACTGGACATCCCCATCCCAGACCCTCCACCCAAGGATGATGAGGTGAGGCATTCAGGGTGCAGGACTTGGACTATAAACCCAATGGAGATGATAGCCCTTCAACCTCTGTGACTTTTCCAAAGCTACTTTCCCCCTTTTTTGTCTTAGATGGAAACAGATAAGCAGGAGAAGAAAGAAGGTAAGAGAGATAAGAGGTGACTAGGGAAAGGGAGATGGCACATTGGCTGCTGGATGAGAAAAGGGCCTGAATCCCCTCTTTCTCACAGTCCCTAAGTGTGGATTTCTCCCTGGGAATGAGAAAGTCCTGTCCCTGCTTGCCCTGGTTAAGCCAGAAGTCTGGACTCTCAAAGAGAAATGCATTCTGGTAAGCCTGGGAAATGGGGGAGGTGGAAAGAGAAGACACACAAAGTGAGGCCCTGGACTCCTCCATAGATACAAGTCCTTCATACAGAGACCTAGTCCTGAAAAAGAAAACTTCCTTTTGTGCCTTGGGCTTAGATCTCCTTTGTTCTCCTCATTCTGTTAGACCTCTTATCACAACGGTACCTCCAAAATTAGAGACTATGCAGTATCCACTCTGTAACCTCAGAACCTACTGCTGTATCGGGTTCATAGTAGAGGTGGTATAATATAGTGAGTGAATTGTTTTAAAAGATTGGACCCTAGAGAGAGACTGCTTAGGTTCAAATCATGATTCTATCAGTTACCTAGCTGGTAACCTTAAGTAAGTCACTTAGACATTCTGTGACTCAGTTTTTTCATCTGTTAAATGGATACAATAAATATGTGTCTCTGACGGTGGCTGTGATGATTAAATGAAATAAATACATGACACAGCGCCTGGTGTGTAATAAGTACCCAATTAAATATAACTATTTTTTTAGGAAGTGACAGTAATAGGAAGAACTCAGTATGTTTGTTGAATGATTCTTATATGATACCTCTTAACACAGGTGATTACATGGATTCAGCACCTGATCCCCAAGATTGAAGATGGAAATGATTTTGGGGTAGCAATCCAGGTAAGAAAAGGGTAACTGAAGACACTTAGAGTGGGGAGAGCCTCGGAGGGTGAGCTAGACATGAACCAAGAGGAGGAGGAAGATAGTGTATGAAATGGGGAGGACATGAAGTGTTGTCTTTGCCTCCCGTGTCACCACAGGAGAAGGTGTTGGAGAGGGTGAACGCCGTCAAGACCAAAGTGGAAGCTTTCCAGACAACCATTTCCAAGTGAGGGCAGCTGGAAGACCAGCACTGGGGGCAGTAGCAGCATTTCTTTGGGACCCCCAAAGCTAGGCAGCCTCATCAGGATGATGGGGGACTTTGGGAAGGGTCTGATGGAGTACATCTCCCTGAACACTCATTCCTGTGGTATTCCCTTGCTTCTGGCAGGTACTTCTCAGAACGTGGGGATGCTGTGGCCAAGGCCTCCAAGGAGACTCATGTAGTGAGTGGATAGTCCACCAGCCTTTTAGCTGGGGGTGGGATGAGGAGGTGTGAATCACGAGGTCAGGAGATCGAGATCATCCTGGCTAATATGGTGAAACCCCATCTCTACTAAAAATACAAAAAATTAGCGGGGCGTGGTGGCAGGCGCCTGTAATTCCAGCTACTCGGGAGGCTGAGGCAGGAAAATTGCTTGAACCTTGTCTTGTTTGTGACTTTCCCGATGTGTAGAATATTTAGCTAAAAGCATTGCCTAGAAAAACCGATTAGGGCTTCAACAACTTTGACCCTTTTCTCTGCTCAGTCCCTTGGGATCCTATTTCTTGGTGCTAAGAAGGGGTTCATTCTCAAGTTAACTTGTTTCCTATAAAAGGAAACCAGACTCATGTCCCAGCCTCCCATGGGACTGACACAGCTTTGCCTCCCACACTGCAGATGGATTACCGGGCCTTGGTGCATGAGCGAGATGAGGCAGCCTATGGGGAGCTGAGGGCCATGGTGCTGGACCTGAGGGCCTTCTATGTGAGTCTGGAGTAAGGCCTTAGGGGAGGTGGATGAGTGGGGGCGGGCAGGGGATTGGCTAAGAACCTCCTGACTCTTGCACTCTGGCCTTCTCCCAGGCCGAGCTTTATCATATCATCAGCAGCAACCTGGAGAAAATTGTCAACCCAAAGGGTGAAGAGAAGCCATCTATGTACTGAACCCAGGACTAGAAGGAAAATAAATGATCTATATGTTGTATGGATTCCCTTCCTGCGTGTGTCATTCATTCACAGCTTCCCAAAGTGCTGGAATTACAGGCGTGAGCCACTGTGCCCAGCCAGCCCACTGTAATCTTAAGAGGTCCTCCAAAGGAACAGGGTGGGGATTGTTACATGCCATGACAGCCATGCAGATAACCTGTATTTTGGAATGTAACAGTATTATTTTCATCCAGAGGTCTCAGGAATTAGTGGAAGAGATGGCATTTGCACAGAGCCCTTATGGGAATAATCAGGCTTTGGATAGACAAGGGGAAAGTTCTATGGCCAACATCAGAAATGAAGAAAGAATCCTCATCAGTTTAGGAAAAGCCTAGAAGGAGAATGAGGTTTCACTGGGAGAACTATGGAGAACTACAGATGAATGACTGGACTCCTTTTTTTTTTTGAGATGGAGTCTTGCTCTGTCGCCCAGTGGGAGTACAATGGCATGATCTTGGCTTACTGCAACCTCTGTCTCCCGGGTTCAAGCAATTCTCCTGCCTCAGCCTCTCGAGTAGCTGGGAGTACAGGCGTGTGCCACCACACCTGACTAAGTTTTTGTATTTTTAGTAGAGACGGGGTTTCGCCATGTTGGCCAGGCTGGTCTCGAACTCTTGACCTCAGGTGATCCACCCACCTCGGCCTCACAAAGTGCTGGCATTGCAAGGCGTGAACCACTGCTCCTGGCCTGGACTTCTTAAGGGCTGGGAGGGAAAAAAATAATGCTTCCAAGGGCATTGTGGTGAAGGAAATACACCACAGGACATTATGAGAATGATTAATCTGTAAGTTTTTCTTCCTGTGCTCCCCTACACCCCCTTCAGCAAATCACTGTCTTTTTCTCTGCTTTTCAAGATTCAGCCCTGGGCTGAAGACAAGGGTTCCTTTGCTGTGATCTTGCTATAAACTCCATGGGATTGTTCTTTAATTCAGGGCCTTATCCTGTCATAAAATATGAGATGAGAACGTGCTGCGAAGCACTGGACAGGCTGGAAGCCTGCCCCCATACAGATCTCATTAAAACCTTAAAGGAACATGGGCGAAAGATAAACCAAGGGCAAGAAAACCTGCAGTCGCGAAGGTAACACGGATCATTAGTGACAGAGCCGATCTAGAGTACAGATCCACTCGTCCTATAATAGGCGCAAGGCGGTCTGCTTTGCCCGCAGCCCTTCGGAACACCCGGCTACGGCCTAGCGCTCCATCCCCGGGGCCTCGGCGGAGCAGGTGGTGGTGGGCAACACAGGTTAACAGGCAAAGCCAACCAGCAACGAGAGCGGAAGTCGGGGAACCTAGCCAATAAGAGTGCGAGCAATTTTCTTTGCTTCACAATGGTGGGTTCTTTCCAGTCCGCTGGAGACAAAGGCGGGGCAAGCTTGGGGCGCGGCCGCTGATTGGACAACTTGAAAGCCTTTAGCCCTATCAAGGAGCACCACGTGGGCGGGACTCCAGGTGCCAGTTCTACAGGGAACTGCAGCTTGCCCTGTCTCCCGGGCAGGCGCTGAGTCGCAGCCGCCCGCTAGGGGCTCGGGAAGGTGGGGCTCGGATGCAATCGGGACCTCCTCCTTGGCTGGGCCGCGGGCGGACTCCCAGACCCCGGGCACCGGGAGCCGGCGGGCTACCTGCGAGTCGAGTTAGCGTTGTCGCCGAACCGAAGTGAGAGGGCACCGGGAAGGGTCAAAGAGGGTGCCGAAGCGCTGGAGGGAGCTTCACGGACGCGAGCTAGGCACTGGCTCGCCTAATTCGGCACTAATCCGGCTTGCTGCTTCCCGGCCAGGCCCCGCTCGCTATGGGGGAGGTGGAGATCTCGGCCCTGGCCTACGTGAAGATGTGCCTGCATGCTGCCCGGTACCCACACGCCGCAGTCAACGGGCTGTTTCTGGCGCCAGCGCCGCGGTCCGGAGAATGCCTGTGCCTCACCGACTGTGTGCCCCTCTTCCACAGCCACCTGGCCCTGTCCGTCATGTTGGAGGTCGCCCTCAACCAGGTGCCTCCGTTGGATGCCCATCCCCCACCGCGAACCCACCCAACACCCCAGCCCAAGTTAATCCCCGGTCCCTTGGCAGCAGTGCGCATCCACAAAGCCAGCGGCACAATTTAATTACTGATGGCCCCTTTCCCACGACAGGTGGATGTGTGGGGAGCACAGGCCGGTCTGGTGGTGGCTGGTTACTACCATGCCAATGCAGCTGTGGACGACCAGAGGTGAGTGGCGTAGCCAGAGGAAGAAGGAAAGGATTATGGGGAGTTGCGGGTTGGAGGAATAGAGGGCGAGGATGCGTGGGGCGGTGGGTGGAGGGAGGCGCACAAGATGAACTAAGGTCATTCCTTCTATCTTTCCTTCATCAAACGCTTAGGAGCAGGGTTTTTACACCAGGCACTATGCTGGGTACTGGAGTGAGGAAATATAAAGATGAATAGGACAGAGCCCTGCCCTGGAGTGCCGTTGGGGCGGGGAGGACAACTGTGTATCAACAGACTGAATTTTTTTTTTTTTTTTTTTTGAGACGAAGTCCCGCTCTGTCGCCCAGGCTGGAGTGCAGTGGCGCAATCTCGGCTCACTGCAACCTCCACCTCCTGGATTCAGGATTCTTCTGCCTCAGCCTCTCGAGTAGCTGGGATCACAGATGAGAGCCACCATGCCTGGCTTTTTATTATTATTATTTTTATTTCTTTGTTTTTAGTAGAGAGGGGGTTTCGCCATGTTGGCCAGGCTGGTCTAGAACCTGACCTCAGGTGATCCATGAGCTTCAGCCTCCCAAAGTGCTGGGATTACAGGCGTGAGCCACCACTCCTGGCCAACAGACTGATCTTGCTTTAACTGAGGTGTCCCCCAGGTGCTGAAAGAACAGAGAAATCCCAACCAGCAACTTCAAAAATAAGGCAGTTTCCTTATATATATAGGAAAAGACAATTATATATATATATAAATCATATACATGAAGCAGATTAGAGAGACTGTTTTGTAATTTGCGTTTCTCCTTCACTTAATAAATACTTGACATCATCCCATTTCCACAACAAGATCTACCTTTCCCTAACAGCTGTATAGTCTGAATATGGATGTACTATAATTTATTTAATGCTTCAAACATTGAGGTTGTTTCCAATGTTTTATTACAGACACTGTCCTATTATTACCATAAATTCTTTATAAGTAGAATTTCTGGGTTAGCATATGTATAGTATGTAGTATGTATACAGTTTCAATTTGGATGGTTATGCCAAATTACCTTCCAAAAAGACCACCTTTGGTTTCCACTCTCACCAGCAGTATCTGAGCACCTGTTTCCCACAGCACTCAAGCATCAAGCAGTCGTACATCAAGCATCCAGCAGGCCTGATCCCCGCAGGCCACCTACAGGGAAAGGCCACAGCTGCGCCCACATCTATGAGACCTGGGAGGCCCAGCTCAAACGGATGGGTTTTGCCCACAGTTGGCTCCTCACTCCTCTGATCTTCCCTCTACACAGCCCTGGGCCCCTGGCCTTGAAAATTGCTGGGCGAATTGCAGATTTCTTCCCTGATGCAGTACTTATTATGGTGAGACTTGGGTTTCTGGGTGGGGAGGTGAAAAGAAAGTAGGGTGGGGGGGACCCTTGAAACTCTCACTTGCCCTTCTTTGTCCACTCAGTTGGATAATCAGAAACTGGTGCCTCAGCCTCGTGTGCCCCCGGTCATCGTCCTGGAGAACCAAGGTCTCCGCTGGGTCCCTAAGGATAAGAACTTGTGAGTACCCCACTCCCTCTCTCTCTTCTTAGAAGCCCAAGATTCCTGGGTCTCCTCTGTCCTTGGCCCTGCCCCAAGGGTCTCTCTCTAGACCCAATCTCTGTCAAGTCTGTGTCTGACCCCACTACTTGCTGTTTGACCTCCATGGGGGTTGCTATTTCAGAGTGATGTGGAGGGACTGGGAAGAGTCACGGCAGATGGTGGGAGCTCTACTGGAAGATCGGGCCCACCAGCACCTTGTGGACTTTGACTGCCACCTTGACGACATCCGGCAGGACTGGACCAACCAGCGGCTCAACACTCAAATCACCCAGTGGGTTGGTCCCACTAATGGAAATGGAAATGGAAATGCCTGAGCCAGGGCCGGCAGGGTCCACATCCAATAAAGAGACTTGGGCTGATGGGCAGTGGTATAACTATATTTATTGTGCCTGGGAGGCAAGGTGAGGGAAAAATCTCAACAGAAGCAAATTTGGGGAAAATCTGGAGTCCCCAGTAAAAAGCAGGAAGGTCTCTGCTGTACCCATCCCAGAATGGGAGAGAGGGCTCTCAATAGATCATTCCCTTTGTTTCTCCCCTGGGCTTCTTGAGCTTCTCGAAGTTCTTCAGGATGATGTCATATAACACAGCCTACAGGGAGGAGTGGAGGTCAGTCAGAGGCCTCCAGTGGCTCTGTGCCCCATTTCTAGCCTTGTGGAGAAGCTGAGCTTTGCCACCCTTAACCCCCAGCCTGCAGGGTCAGGGAGTGCGTGGCCTGAGAAAGCTGCCTCTGCCCACCCCTGCCCTCGCCTCCTCACATAAGCATTGCGGATCTCCATGACCATCAGCCGGATGTCCCGGTACTCTGCCTCATCCAGCTCGTGCACCAGCTGCCGATAATCACCCTGTGGGAAGCTCGGGTCAGGCCTGACCTTACATGAGTCCTTCCCTCATGCACCCTGACCTGGGCCTCACCTACCACATGGGGCTGCTTGGCTGCTTTAGTCACTGCATCACCACGCTCAGAGAAATACCTGTGGAAGGAGAAGTGTGTATGGAGTAGAAGAAGAAGGAGGTCTCTGTCCCAAAACAGACAGTGTGTACATGGGTGGTCACTCACTTAGAGATTTGGGTGTGGAAGCCTTCTAGCTTGGTGTGGAGGCTGGTCATCAGTTCAAACACCTTCTCCTAGGGAAAAAAAGCAAGGGGGAAAGTGGAAGGAAGCATGGACTAGGAAAGAGCAGGGAAGTGGGGCAGCGCTCTCACCTGGACAGCCACTCCAAAATTGTTACCATCCTCAATCCGAGGTATCTGCAGTTGCAACCAGGTGGTGACCTGGGAAGAGGGAATGGCATAATGCCACATCAGCCCTCTACCCAATTCCCAGTTTCATATTCTCCCTTGCTTCCCTCCCCACACTGGGTGGAGGCATGCCAGGTCTCTCCTGAGCCTCAGAGCCCGGACTTCTGGTTTCACTTGCTGTGCCCTCTCTTGCTAAAACCTGGCATGTGCCAAGCCCTAAATGGCAGGGACTAAGAGGACAATGGTTTGACTTAAAGCCTGAGAGTTGAAGGGGGAGGGCCTACCAGGTTGAGCTGCTCAATGACATCCTTGATCTCAGGCTTCAAGCGCTGCAGAAGGACCAAGATCTTTTCATTGCAGTTCACTGGGCCACAGGGAGGACCTAGAGAGTGAGCAATGGGTCAGTCACATGATTGAGCCTGTGTGAGGGTTGAAGGGGAGAATGGAAAGAAAGCCTCAGGAGGAGCTCCTGTGGGTGGGACTCAAGTCTCTTCCCACAATTGTGGTTTCAAGTACCTTTGTCTTCATCCTCCCCCTTCTTCTTTTCATTCTTGTCTTCCTTCTGCAGAAAGAGAGGGGCTCATGAGAGTCAGGACTAAGGTTGATTACCCCCATGGTTGGATCCCTTCTCCCAGGTCTTCCCAGCTTGCCTCCTGCTGTTTCTTCCGTTCCTCTTTCTCTTTCTCCTTGACTGGATCAGGCACTGGGATGTCCAACGGGGCCTTCAGATTGCTCAAGTTGGCTTCATTGAGAGCTGGCTCCTGGTGTAGGGTGGGAGGAGGGCTGGAGGTGAGGGGGTTCCTCTCACCTCACTCTCACAGCCGGGACCCTTCTCTTGGCCTTTACTCCCTAGCTCCCTGCCCAGCCGCGGTACCTTTAAAAATGCATCCAGCTCAGAAATCTTCTTGGGGAAATAGCTCCCGAGCAGGTTCTCTGTCTGTGTGTGAGGTGGGATGGAGAAGGATGGGAGTCAGCATCAAATGCCCATCCTAGGTGGTGAGGCAGGGTTGAGCAGTAGGAGTTGGGCAGGGGTGGGGCCACTGATGGGGCATGTCTTACCTTGGTACAGAGGTCTTCACGAAACACATCCACCTGTGGGGCACATGCATCCCTTCAGAAACTTGGCTTTAAGGCCAGTTCATTTGAGGACAATTCCCTTAGGGTTATGTAGGGCCTGACCTGGGGAAGGGTGGAGGGGATCCCTCTAAGGCCAGACCTGAAGAAAGCGAGATGGATGCCTGTAGGGTGGGCTGGGGTGGTGGAGGAGTGGAACTCTGCAGACCTGGATCTACGGACAGTGAAATGGGCATCCCTAGGGCTGGATGTGGGGGATGAGAACATTCCCGGCGGTGAAGGGCCAGTGGTTCACGTGAGAACAGATCCCTGGGGTCGCCTGGCAGGTGTGAGGAGGGGTGCTGAGAGCCCTCTGCAAGCAGGACAGGACGGGGTGGGCCGCGGGACCCTCCCTGAGGGAAAGGCCAGGAGGTAGCTGGGGCAGTCCCGCATCCAGTCTGTGTGTGGCCCCGGCTCCAGGCCAGCAGAGTCCCCCTCCACGCCAGCTCTCCGCTTCACCTCACCCCACAGAACCACGGCCGCCTCGCCTGTTCCCGCAGGCAGCAGTCACCGCCCTCCCCGGGGCGCAGGTGCTCCGGTGGACTGCCCCTGATTTGTGTGGGAGTCTGGGGGGCGCCAGCTCGGTGGACTGCCCCTGATTTGTGTGGGAGTCTGGGGGGCGGGTCGGGGATGCCCCCGGCCGCTCGAGCCACGCCTCCCCAGTGGGCCCTTTCTAGACCCCGCGGCGCTCACCTTGGCTTGGGCCTCGGGCTGGACCCTGAGCGTGGCCATGACCGGGACGGGGGACCTAGCGCCGCACGAGGAGCGGAGTGGGCACCGCGAAGGGAAAGCGAAAGCGGCGCTCGCACCACTCACGGCCTTCCTGGGTAGTGGGGCGGGGAGGGCTGGAGGAGGCGGGGTCAGCCCCGCCAGCGAGAGGGGCAGTGCCGCAGAGGAGGGCGGTGGGTGCGGCTCCCCCTAGCGCGCACAACCTGCCTCGCGAGGGCCAGTTTCCAGCCTCCCCACCCCCGCCGGCCGGGTCCCCGCCTCCCGCCTCCCGCCTCCCGCCACCCGCCATCTGAGGACGCCGGGTCCTCCCATCGCCTAGTCTAAGCCAGTCTCTCCGCGCCCCGCCCTCCACCTCCCGCCTCCCAACTGGCTCCCCACCTGCTCTCTTCTTCCCCTGCTCCGTCTGGGACAGATAAGCCTTACTTAGGGCTCTTCTGTCTTTCCCCAGAGATGGAATAAGACCTGGCCTCTCTTTCCTAGCCTTGCTAGCGTGGGCCTCTGGCTCTGCCGACATCCTCCGCACCTGTAGCAACACCGGCACCAGAGCCGACAGCATCCCTATCCAAGCCCGGACCAGCTCTCTCCTGGACCACCGCGGCATATGCCATTCTACAACCCACTCTCACGGAGCAGCGGGTTCATGCCTCTGTCTGGCTTAAAACCCTTTCTCAGCTGCCTGTTGACCTTAGAATGAAATCCAAAAAGCTGTTGCACCTGTCTCCCCTTTAAGTTCACTTTCTACTGCTTGCCCCTTCATTCATTACACTTGCAAATACTCGGGCTATTTGTTTCCCAAATGTGTCATGTTCATTCCTGCCTCAGGGCCTTTGCCCTTGCTAATAATCCCTTTTTCTAAAACACCCTTACCCTGGGTGTTGTCATTCGGTTCTCAGTTTAGATGTCACCTCTTCAGAGACAACTATTTTCATCATCCTCTATAAGGAACCTCCCTCCAAATGCATTACAAATCAGCCTATTTTAGTACATTCATAGCATTTATCTCTGATATTAGACCGGTTCCCCCCCCCCCCCCAGGATAATTCACTGATTTAAACCAGGTTTTGGCAAACTGTGTGTCTGTGTGTGTGTGTTGGGGGACAGAGTCTCACTCTGTCGCCCAGGGTGAAGTGCAGTGGCACGATCTCAGCTTACTGCAACCTCCGCCTGCTGGGTTCAAGCAATTCTCCTGGTTCAGCCTTCACAGTAGCTGGGACTACAGGCGCGTCCCACCACGCTTGGCTATTTTTGTATTTTTAGTGGAGATGGGGTTTCACCATGTTAGCCAGGATGGACTCGATATGCCGACCTCGTGATCCGCCTGCCTCGGCCTCCCAAAGTGCTGGAATTACAGGCATGAGCCACTGCATCTGGCCAGCTTTTTCTATAAAGAGCCAGAGAGTAAATTGTAGGCTTTATGGGCCTTACAGTGTCTCTCTACTCAACTCTGCCATTGTAGCAGGAAAGCTGCCATATGTAAATGAATTAGTATGGTGAGATTAATAAAACTTTACAGACACTGGACTTTGAATTTCATGGATTTTTTCCTGTAATAAAATATTCTTTTCCTTTTGCTTTTCCAACCATTAAAAAATGTAAAAACGGCCAGGCACAGTGGCTCATGCCTGTAATCCCAGCACTTTGGGAGGCCAAAGTGGGCAGATCACTTGAGGTCAGGAGTTCGAGACCAGCCTGGCCAACATGGTGAAACCCTGTCCCTACTAAAAATTCAAACACTAGACAGGTGTGGTGGTGGGGGCCTGTAATCCCAGCAACTCGGGAGGTTGAGGCAGGAGATCACTTGAACCTGGGAAGTGGAGTTTGCAGTGAGCCAAAATTGTACTCCAGCCTGGGCAACAGAGTGAGACTCTGTCTCAAAATAATAATAATAAAAATGTAAACAACGTTTTACCTTTTTTTAAAAAAAAATTTTTGTAGAGACAGGGTCTCACCATCTTGCCCAGGCTAGTCTCAAACTCCTGGGCTCAAGTGATCCTCTTGCCTCAGCCTCCCAAAGTGCTGGGATTATACTGCTATCACCACCAGGTCTCTGCCTTAAAAAAAAAAAAAAAAAATATATATATATATATATATACATATATATATATATATATAATTATTTAATTATTAGCTCGCAGGTCATACAGAAACTGGCCACAGGAGGGTTTAGCCAAAGTTTGAGGAATTAGCCAAAGTTTGCTAATTCCTGGTTTAGAGGATAGATGATATACTCATATTGCCTAGCTTTGTAATCATGGCTCCTCTGTTTATTAGTTGTGAACAAGTTACTTAACTTCTGTGTCTCAGTGTTTGCAACTGCACAATGGGAACATTAGTATCTCGATTTTTCTTTTTTTCCAATCAAGATCAGTACAACCTACCTCATACTTTTATTGTTGTGTGGACCAAATGTGTTAACTTTTTTTTTTTTTTTTTGAGACAAGAGTTTTGCTCTTGTTGCCCAGAGGGAGAGCAGTGGCGCGACCTCCACCTCCCAGGTTCAAGCGATTCTCCTGACTCAGCCTCCCAAGTAGCTGGGATTACAGGCGCCTGCCATCATGCCTAATTTTTTTTTTTTTTTTTTTTGTATTTTTAGTAGAGATGGAGTTTCACCATGTTGGTCAGGCTGGTTTTGAACTCCTGACCTCAAGTGATCTGCCCACCTCGGCCTCCCAAAGTGCTAGGATTATAGGCGTGAGCCACCGCGCCTGGCCGTCTGTGTTAACTTTTATGAAGAACTTACAGACACTTAGAAAAGTGCCTGGCAGGCCGGGCACGGTGGCTCAAGCCTGTAATCCCAGCACTTTGGGAGGCCGAGACGGGCGGATCACAAGGTCAGGAGATCGAGACCATCCTGGTTAACACGGTGAAACCCCGTCTCTACTAAAATACAAAAAATTAGCCGGGCGTGTTGGCGGGCGCCTGTAGTCCCAGCTACTCGGGAGGCTGAGTCAGGAGAATGGCGTGAACCCGGGAGGCGGAGCTTGCAGTGAGCTGAGATCCGGCCACTGCACTCCAGCCTGGGCGACAGAGCGAGACTCCGTCTCAAAAAAAAAAAAAAAAAAAAGAAAAGTGCCTGGCACAGAGTAAACGCAGTGCAAGTGTTTTGCTATTATTTGTGTGTCTATTATCTGCCTTCCCCAGTTAGCGCATATGCCTCCAAACAGCAAAAATCTTGTCTTATTTACATGGCATAGAACTATGCTCAGCTCAATAAACATTTGTTAAATAGATGAGCACATACAGACCCCCTACGGGGAAGACAGGGTAGGAAGAGTCCCTGAGAGGAGTGCCCAGATAGATAGGTGGGCCCCTGAAGAGGGAGAGTGGAGATTCAGTGGAGAAGGCAGGAAAAACAATCAAACAGGCTGGAGATGGAGCAACTACTCAGCAAGAATGATGCCCACACCGGAGGGCATCATTACCTGCGTTAGAAGCACCATTCCTGGATATCTCAGTCCCCAGATAGCTTGAAGTTTGCAAAAACTAGGAGACTGAAAGGACAGTTGGAGGGATGGAGGTCAAGCATAAGGAAGGACACTCAAGGTTGATGAGAGCAAGGAATGGCTGGGAAACCCTAGTGACTACCAGACCCTCTTCCCACCCTTTCAAGGACCCAACCAAATGATGAGAGGAGCCAGAGCCAGGCCCGATGGCTTTTATTTCTTTCAGTTATGCTTGCGGCTGGAGTGGGGACGGGGGAAGAGCCCATGGCCTGGACTCCCTGGAGACCACGGCTGATGATACCAGCTGCCATAGGTGAGGTACCAGGCGAAGGTGCCCACTGCGGCACCCACCACCTTGTGAGTGTACTGGTGGAAATAGATGACGGTACAGAGCAGCAAGAAGTTCCAGAGGCCCAGTAGCAGCACGTTGAGCAGGAAGACAAGGCGCAGGGGGGCGCCAGCAGGCAGCCCATGGGCCAGGTACTTGGCAAACACAGCTGCTTCCTCTGCCATAAGCAGGCAGCAGAAGGTGAGCAGAAAGGTGTGGGAGGAGACTGTGTAGCCCCGCCACTGGTGGCCGGCCGCCAAGCAGCTGCGGCGGTCAGGCAGCTCGTGGAGCAGCAGACCCTGGGGCAGTGGCTCGAAGCAGGAGCCAGTCAGGTCCTCGATGAGCAGGAAGGCTCGGCCGGCTCCCCGCCACACGGCTGCTCCCACCACCAGTCGGCTCAGGTGTCTGGCAGTTACTGCCACGCGCCGCGTAGCCAGGAACACCACCAGCAACACAAAGCCCCCTAGGAAGGTGCATGTCCAGCCCCAGGCTGAATTCACAAATTTTCTGTGGGCAAAGAGGGGAGACTATTGAGACCCCAAGCGCCATCTCCCACCCTGGTCTGTGCTCCCATCACTGCACTCTCCCCAACCCTACACATCACCACTGGTTCTCTCCTTGCCGTACCCTTTACAGCCCCCAGTCATTTAAACTTTGCCATCTCTTTGGGGGACCATTCAGCATTCCAGGGTACATATTTCCTCTTTAGTCCTGTTCCCGACTTCCCCTATACCCCAGGGTTCTGTTCCCTTCCCCCTCCCCTGACCTTCTCCTCAACCTCCTAGCCTATTTTTAGTGTTCAGACTGGCAGGAGGACAGAAGCCTGGAGAAGGGAGCTAGGATCCCAGAGTGCAGGGACCCAGCTCCCACAGCCTTGAGTGGACTCACATGTTGAAGAAGTTGCCGTGGCTGGCGAAGATAGTCCGAGGGTTGACATGGAACTGCAGAAGGGGCCCAAAGATGACCACTGCTGCCAGCCAGGCATGGTAGAGGCGCCGTAAGCAGGGGCTGCCCAGAAGGCGGGCGGCCTGTTCGCTTCCAAAGTACAGCAAGGCAGAGGCCACCCAGAGAAGCACCTTGACCAGGCAGCCCAGCAGTGCCTGGATTCGGGCCCCGGCCCCCAGCCCTGCCCCCACCACCGGCCCCCGCTCCATGTTCCCTCCCCTCCCCACTAGCTGCTTGCTCTGCTAGGCAGCTGAGGAGGGGCTGATGGGGCCCCCCCGGACAAGGATAGGCAGTGACAGGTGTGGCAGACACAACGCAGAGCCCTGTTGGCAGCTGGCAGGCGGGGGAGAGGGGCGGGGGGCAGTAAGGGGCCAGGGTGGAGGTCTGCCACGTCAGCAGGGTCCTGGCCTCGGGTGTGTGGTAGCATGTGTCCTAACAGCAGTCTGTGTCCTTTCCTGTTAGTCCTGTGTCCTCGGCTCCAACCATGTTCCAGTTCATGTCTCAGGGCCAGCTGTTCAGGGCTGTCCTTGTCCACAGTCTGCCAGGGTCTGCCAAAGTCCCTCTCCACCCACCCCTACTTTACCACTTGCTCCACAGGGAAATCAGAGGTCATGAAGATAAAACTAACCAAACCTTGAAAGTCGTTTTTTAAAAAAAGCTCTCAGTCTTATCATCAGTATGATCTATCCCTTTTTCTGGGTTTCTGAGCACAAGAGCCTACCAAGAGCAGGATGCCACAGGTGGCTGTGCACAGCACTGTGGCCACCTTAGGCCTTGGGAGGCAGATCAGCAGGGCTATCCACTTCAGCGCTCTGTGACCCCAGCAGCTTGGCTCTGCCCTAGTTCCTGTCTGGATTGAGGGTCTCTAAGGGACTAGTTTGGCCCAGGGCTGCTGTGTAAACTGGCGGTTTCATCTGTTGATTATGTTGACCCTCAGATCTCTAAAGATTAGGTTTACTCCCAGGTGACAGGGGTAGAGGAGACCCTAAAAGGGCAATTGCCAGACAGGAGTCAGTTGAAACCTTAAGTTCCATCCTCCAACCAACTAGCCTGGACTTCAGGGCTCTCCATGCAAGCCTGCCCTCCCAGTCTGACTGCTGAGGTGGCAGCAGCAGGGTAGAGAGCCACCCACCCACAGAGAGTGCCTGTTAGTCAGTAACTATTTCGAGATCACTTTTTCTTTCTTCCTCATTCCTCAAAACCAGTGGTGGGATTTCAGAGCACAGAAGAAGTAGTGAGGCCGGGCGCGGTGGCTCAAGCCTATAATCCCAGCACTTTGGGAGGCCGAGACGGGTGGATCACGAGGTCAGGAGATCGAGACCATCCTGGCTAATACGGTGAAACCCCGTCTCTACTAAAAAATGCAAAAAAACTAGCCAGGCGACGAGGCGGGTGCCTGTAGTCCCAGCTACTCGGGAGGCTGAGGCAGGAGAATGGCGTGAACCCGGGAGGCGGAGCTTGCAGTGAGCTGAGATCCAGCCACTGCACTCTAGCCTGGGCGGCAGAGCAAGACTCTGTCTCAAAAAAAAAAAAAAAAAAAAAAAAAAAAAAAAGAAGTAGTGAAAGGAATGAGCAAACAAGGAACAAGGACACCCGAATTCTGGACCCAACTGTGTGACTTCAGGAAAATCAATGAACCCTCTTCAGTCCTCAGTAAATCAATTTCCTTTATAAATTGGTCAAGACAGATTGGATAATCAATTAGATTCTTTCCAGATCCTAAAGCCCACACCTTGGAATAGTGACCTTCAATGAACCCTACAAAAGAATTTTGAACTAGGCCGGGCGTGGTGGCTCACACCTATAATCCCAGCACTTTGGGAGGCTGAGGCAGGTAGATCGCCTGAGGTCAGGAGTTCGAGACCAGCCTGGCCAACATAGTGAAACCCCATCTCTACTAAACACAAAAAAATTAGCTGGGTGCGGTGGTGGGCGCCTGTAATCCCAGATACTCTGGAGGCTGAGGCAGGAGAAGCACTTGAACCCAGGAGGCGGAAGTTGCAGTGAGCCGAGATTATGCCATTGTACTCCAGCCTGGGCAACAAGAGTGAGATTCCGTCTTAAAAAAAAAAAAAAAAAAAAAAAATTCCCTCCCCCCATTTTTATTTTTATTAAAGTTTTATTATTTATTTTTTTGAGACAGTGTCTCATTCTTGCCCAGGCTGGAATGCAGTGTGCTATCATGGCTCACTGCAGCCTCAAACTCCTGGGCTCAAGTGATCATCTGCTGTAGCCTCCTGAGTAGCTAGAACTACAGGAATGCATCACCATGCTTGGTTAATTTATTTTTTATTTTTTGGCCAGGTGTGGTAGCTCATGCCTGTAATCCCAGCATTTTGGGACCAGCCTGAGGAGCCATAGGAGCTCGGGACCACACTGAGCTGGTCTCACATAGTGAGACGCCATCTCTACAAAAATAAAAAAAATTAGCTGGGCACAGTGGCACGTGCCTGTAATTCCAGCTATTTGGGAGGCTGAAAGGGGAGGAACACTTGGGCCCAGAAGGTTGACACTGCAGTGAGTCATGATGAAACCATTGCACTCCAAGCCTAAGCAACAGAGTGAGACCTTGTTTCAATATTTATTTTGTAGAGACAAAGTCTCACTAAGTTGACCAGGCTGATCTTGACCTCCTGGCCTCAGGTGATCTTCCTGCCTTGGCCTCCCAAAGTGGTGGGATTACAGGCATAAGCCACTATGCCTGGTCTCATTGTGGTTTTAAATAGTTGCAAAGGACATAATTTCTAGTATATTATATACTGACATTTCAAAATAAAACCATTATATCACTGTTTCAAATGTATCCAATGAAATCTAAATATACAGTGATTAGATACTTCACCATTATCCATTAAAAGACATGACAAGATTTTACATCAGAAATTATATTTCCATTCTACTCCTTCATAGAATTTATCCTAATATGTTTTTACGCTTGAAAGTCTTTTATTGACCATTTATCACATTGCTCTGCAAGAAAAATAACTCAAAACATTTAATTTTTTGTTTGTTTGAGATGGAGTCTCACTCTGTCATCCTGGCTGAAGTGTAGTGGTGCGATCTTGGCTCACTGCAACCTCTGCCTCCCGGGTTCAAGCAATTCTCCTGCCTCAGCCTTCTGAGTAGCTGGGATTACAGGCTCCCACCACCACACCCAGCTTTTTTTTTTTTTTTTTTTTTTTTTTTTTAATAAGGGGGTGCCTCCTCCTTGTTGGCGGGCTCGAACTCCTGACCTAGTGATTCGCCTGCCTCGGCCTCCCAAAGTGCTGGGATTACAGGCGTGAGCCACCATGCCCGGCCAAAGAATTTAATTTTTTATAGTTTCTGGACCCAGTGTGGTGGCTCACACCTGCAATTCCAGTCCTTTGGGAGACCATGGCAGGAGGATCACTTAAGCCCAGGAGTTCTAGACCAGCCTGAGCAACATGGTGAAACTTTGTGTACACAAAAATATACACAAATTAGCTAAGCATGGTGGCACCCACCCAGCTACTCAGGAGGCTGAGATGGGAAGATCACTTGAGCCCAGGAATTTGAGGTTGCAGTGAGCAATGATCACACCGCTGCACTCCAGCCTGGGCAACAGAGCAAGACTCTCAAAAAATAAAAATAAATAAAATAGAAATTTCCTGTGACCATAAATCCCTAAGAGTTAATTTTTTCCCCTATGGATTCTATTTTCATTATAACTGTTAGTAGTCTAAAATATATTATTCGTACATGAATACCTTAGTTTTTGGGGTTTTTTTGAGACAGGGTCACTTTCTGTCAGGAAAGTGAAACAGTCTTATTACTGACATGGAGAAAGTTTTAGTGGTCTGGGTAGAAGATTAAAGCAGTCACAACATTCTCTTAAACCAAAGCCTAGTCCAGTGGCGTGATCGCAGCTCACTGCAGCCTTGACCTCCCCGGTTCAAGTGATCCTCCTCTCGCGGAGCTGGGACTACAGGTGCAGGCCACCAAGTTTGGCTAATTTTAAAATTTTTTTTAGAGACAGAGGTCTCACTATGTTGCCCAGGCTGGTCCTAAACTCCTGGACTCAAGTGATCCTCCTGTCTTTGCCTAAAGTGCTGGGATTACAGAAGTGAGCCGCTGCACCTGTCCAGGAAAAGTTGGAGGAAATTAAAAGGTACTACACTTCAGTGAACACATGAATGACACAAAAGTGAAATAGCCTTATTGCTGACATCAAGAAAGTTTTAGTGGTCTGGATAGAAGATCAAAGCAGCCACAACATTCCCTTAAACCAAAGCCTAATCCAGAGCAAGGCCCCAACTCGCTCTCTCTCTCTTTTTTTTTTAAAGAGATAGGGTCTTGCTTAGTTGCCCAGCCTGGAGTGCAGTGGCATGATCATGTCTTACTGCAGTCTCAAACTCCTGAGCTCAAGTAATCCTCCTGCTCTGCCTCCTAAACAGCTGGGACTACATGTGCATGACAGCACTCACTATGTTGCCCACACTGGTCTCCAACCCTTGGCCTCAAGTGATCCTTCAATCTTGGCCTCCCAAAGTGCTGGGATTATAGGTGTGAGCTACTGAGCCCAGCCTATTCTCTTCAATACTATAAAGACTGAGAGTGGTGAGGAAGCTAGCAGAGGCTGGTTCATAATGCTCAAGGAAAGAAGCCACCTCCATAACATAAAAATGCAAGGTGAAGCAGCAAGCGCTGATATAGAAGCTGCAGCAAATTATCCAGAAGATCTAGCTAAGATCATTGATGAAGGTGGCTACACCAAACAACAGATTTTCAAAGCAAACAAAACGGTCTTCTATTGGAAGAAGATGCCATATAGGAGTTTCACAGCAAGAGAGAAGTCAAGGCTTGGCTACAGAGCCTCAAAGGACAGACTAACTCTTTTATTAGGAGATAATGCACCTGGTGATTTTAGGTGGAAACCAATTCTCATTTACCATTCTGAAAATCCTAGGGCCTTAGGAATTATGCTAAATGTATTCTGCTGTGCTCTATAAATAAAACAAAACCTGCATGACAGCACATATGTCTGCAGCATGGGTTACAGAATATTTTAAGCTCACTGTTAAGATCTACTCCTCAGAAATAAAGATTCCTTTCAAAATATTATTGCTCATTGACAATGCACCTGGTCACCTACAAACTCTGGAGATGTACAGGGAGATTAATGTTTTCATGCCTGCTAACACAACATCCATTCTGCAGCCCATGGATCAAGGAGTAATTTTGACTTGCAAGTCTTACTCTTTAAGAAATACATTTCGAACCCCATCTCTACAAAAAATAACAAAAACGAGCCGGGTGTGGTGGTATGTGCTGGTAGTCCCAGCTACTCGGGAGGCTGAGGTGGGAAGATCGCTTGAGTCTAGGGGGAAGCAGAGGCTGCAGTAAGCTGAGATCGCACCACTGCACACCAGCCCGAGCGACACAGCAAGACCCTGTGTCAAGAAAAAAATATTAGATTTCATAAAACTGCAGCTGCCATAGTGATTCCTCTGATAGCTGTAGACAAAGTCAATTGGAAACCTTCTGGAAAGGATTCACCATTCCAGATGCCATTAAGAACACACATGGCTAGGCACAGTGGCTTATGCCTATAATCCCAGCACTTTGGGAGGCTGAAGTGGGAGGATCGCTTGAGCCCAGGAGTTTGAGAGTAGCACGTGCAATAGGACGAAACCCCACCTCTACAAAAAACATAAAAATTAGCCAGGTGTAGTGGTGGGCACCTGTAGTCCCAGCTACTCAGGAGGCTGAGGTGGGAGGATTGCTTGAGCCAGGAGAGGTCCGGGCTGCAGTGAGCTGAGATCATGCCTTTGCACTCCAGCTTGGGTAACAGAGTGAGACCCTGTCTCAAAAGAAAAAAAAAAAAAAAAAAAAAAAAGAGAAAAAGAAAAAAAACACAAAAAAATTTTTTTTTTTTTTTTCCAGATGGCGTCTCTCTGTTGCCCAGGCTGGAGTGCAGTGGCGTGATCTCAGCTCACTGCAACCTCCGCCTCCCGGGTTCAAGCGATTCTCCTGCCTCAGCCCTCTTGAGTAGCTGGGACTACAGGTGCCTGCCACCACACCTGGCTAATTTTTGTATTTGTAGTAGAGATGAGGGTTCACCATGTTGGCCAGGCTGGTCTTGAACTCCTGACCTCAGGTGATCCACCTGCGTTGGCCTCCCAAAGTGCTGGGATTACAAGCGTCAGCCACCATGCCCAGCCTAAAAACAATATAACCTAGATGCACTGGGAAACCAACAAAATTGACTCGCCTTATGCAATATTCACTTTATTGCAGTGGTCTGGAAATGAACTCACAGTATCTCCTAGGTGCCTGTACAACAAACATTTTACATTATTTCGCTAACATAAAATTGTATTGTAAATGCATCTCTTACTGAGAATGGATGGTCTGTGGGGCTTTGATCTAATGAAGCTGTAAGGATACTAACAATTTGAATTTCTCTCTTAATTTGGTGCCCTGGAAGTAACACAGGTTCTGGGTGAGATGGATAGCACCTTGGGTAACTTTATCACTTGGCAGACAGGGACTGAAAAGGTGGGTGGGAAAGGAGATCTGGCACGGGAGTTTCACACTAGGTATATCAATTTGAGGAATGAGAACACAGAAGCCAAGGATCTGGACAATTTATTTATTTATTATTTATTTTCGAGACAGGGTCTCACTCTGTCACCTAGGCTGGAGTACAGTGGCACAACCACCGCTCACTGCAGCCTCGACCTCCTGGGCTCAGGTGATCCTCCCACCTCTGCCTCTGAGTAGCTAGGACTACAGGCATGCGCCACATCTGGCTCATTTTTTAATTTTTTTGACACGGAGTTTTGCTCTTGTTGCCCAAGCTGGAGTGCAATGGCATGATCTTGGCTCACTGCTCTCGGCTCACCTCTGCTCTCGGGTTCAAGCAATTCTCCTGCCTCAGCCTCCCGAGTAGCTGAGATTACAGGCACCCGCCACCACGCCCGGCTAGTTTTTTTGTATTTTTAGTAGATACGGGGTTTCACCATGTTGGCCAGGCTGGTCTCAAACACCTGACTTCAGGTGATCCACATACCTCAGCCTCCCAAAATGCTAGGATTACAGGCGTAAGCCACCATGCCCGGCCTACTTTTTGTGTTTTTTGTAGAGATGGGGTTTTGCCATGTTGCCCAGGCTGGTCTCAAACTCCTGGGCTCAAGCGATCCATCAGCTTTGGCTTCCCAAAGTGCTAGGATTACAGGTGTGAGCCACCACGCCTAGCCTGTTTATTCTTTTAAAACTGCCTATTTTGCCATGAAATAGGTACCCTTGCTGTGAAAGCCTGTGAACATCCCTGGATATGTGTACTGTCATTTAAAAACTGCCTTAGAGGGCATGAAATGTTGTCGGGCAAGATCTATTCAGAGCTGGGTGTGAGCTCTAGCCCTCTCCCTGACTCTTGGTTTGCTCTGGGGTATGAGGTTGAGTGTGAGGCGCCCACTGGGGCCTGGCATCAGGGCCGACTTGCTTCTCTCAGGCTCTGCGTTCATGGGCTACCTCTTCCAAAGACTGCACAGCTCCAGGCCCGGCCTCAGAGCAGAGGTGATGTGGTATTATCAGGCTCTAATGGAAAGTGTGCTCTCTCGATATCTACTTGCAGGGAAGCTTCTGAAATTGGTGAGGGAGCACCTGTTGCAAGGCTCAGTGAACAAATGGTTTTGGTATTTCCCTTTTTCATGGGGCATCAGAAGGGTATTTTCTCCCACACAGGATTGCATCTGAAGACTCTGTTGAAACTGTGTTTTCCCGAAGTGAGATGAAAGATCTCAGATAGGAAAGAGACAGTGAGAGAGAGAGACAGACACTGAGCCAGGTTCCCACGCAGTTTATTGAGGGAGCCAAAGCCAGTGAGAGGACAAAGGAGTCCTACTTCATCCTACTTCCTTAAAGCTATGTGCCTCCAGCATGAAGGGACCTTCTCAGAGGGCAGGGCCTGCCCTATGAGGGGCCACATGGAGCCCTGTGGAGACTCCTACCTCTCATACCACAGCCTGTCCTACCCCAAAGACCCAGACATGAGAGCAGACATAATCCCCACCCCAGGAGGGTGCTGAGGAAACACCCTTACGCATGCCCCTCCCCTAGAGACCTCAGGAAGAAAGGCCAGGACACCTGTCCTGTGTTCGGCCAGTCGAATCCTCAACGTGAAGACCTGGGCAACAGGCCTGGCTGACAGGTCTGTTCAGATGTGGCCTCAGGCATCTACTCTAGAATCCAACCCCTAACATTCAAACATGATTAAAAACACCCAGGACACTTCTCTTGCTGGCAGAGGCCACAACCCAGATAATGGCAGTCCTGCCAAACTCTGGCCAGAGATAGGGACCCAGGCTGACTGGGTGTGAGCATGTAAGGAGACCACTCTGCCCCATGGGGAGGATCTTCCAGGGCTCAGCTGAGGCTCAGAGCCCGGGCTTCTGTTTCTCCCCATCCAATGCCAGTGATTCCTCCAAACATTCCCCACAAGGGAGAAAAGGAGGAGGAGGCAGAGAGCTTATCAAGAGGTTCACCCTGTATGGGGCTGGAGGTCGGATCTACTGGGGTGAGGAAAAGGCTGTAGAGGAGTGGGGCACTGGGGCAGGGGCGCTGGCACATTCGTCGGATTCTGGCATGTCATCCTGGAAGTACTCAGCCTGGCGGTACTGCCACAGACGCAGGTTCCCGTCCCACTGCAGGGCAGAGGGTGGCAAATAGTCAGGAGGTGCTGCCCCCACCCCAAGTCCAAGCCCCAGACATGTGCCAGCGCCCCCAACCCTTGCAACCTCACCGAACTGCTGACAATCTTCTCTTCAAAGGGGTGCCAACTGACATCACGCACACAGGCCTTGTGGTTCGTCAGCTTCTTCACAATGTGGCCACTGAGAAGGTCGTACACTGTCCAGGACAGGCAAGAGTGGAGAGGGACCACCACAAGACCTCTAAACTATCCCTCACCTCCCTGTGAGTAGCATCACTGACCTTTCAGGCAACTTCCCATGTTCCCATGGGAGCAAAGCCCACACGAGCAGACTGTGTTATTTCTGCTTCTATCCCTGTTCCTTTCCCTAATTTGGGTTGAGGGTATGGTTTGTGTGGGTGTGGGTATTTCTGGTCCTTAGCTAAATTTCATAGGGGCTACAGTTAAGAAAATGCAGTGGCTTTAAAGATTTTAGTAAGATATGGAAGGCACCACAAAAGTGAACACCGAGCTGTCTGGGGGAGTGTGCACCTGCTGCACCTTGTCTGGACAGGGTGCATCTTTCTTTTGTTATGGCTCTGTGAGTGTCTCTTTGGGGACAGCACTGCCTTAGACTCCTTATATCTGCAGCTGTGCTTGTGGTTTTTTTCTTTCTTTCTTTTTTTTTTTGAGACGGAGTCTCGCTCTTATTGCCCAGGCTGGAGTGCAGTGGCACTATCTCGGCTCACTGCAACCTCTGCCTCCCAGGTTCAAGTGATTCTCCTGCCTCAGCCTCCCAAGTAGCTTGTGATTACCGGCGCCTGCCATCACCCCTGGCTAATTTTTGTATTTTTAATAGAGACAGGGCTTCACCATGTTGGCCAGGCTGGTCTCAAACCCCTAAGGTCAGGTGATCCGCCTGCCTCGGCCTCCCAAAGTGCTGGGATTACAGGTGTGAGTCACTGTGCCCGACCTTTTTTTTGAGACAGTTTCTCACTCTGTCACCCAGGCTGAAGTGCGGTGGCACAATCATGGCTCACTGCAGGCTCGACCTCCTGGGCTCAGGTGATTCTCCCACCCTTGCTTCCCAAGTAGCTGGGACTACATGCCTGTGCCACTACGTCCAGCCATTTTTTGTAGAGAAGAGGTTTCTCCATGTTTCCCTGGCTGGTCTCAAACTCCTGGGCTCAAGCGATCTGCCCTCATTGGCTTCCCAAAGCACTGGGATTATAGGCATGAGCCACTGTGCCCAGCTTATTTCTTCCTGTGCTTTTCTGCTTCAGCGACTGCATGTCCCTTTACTACTTGCTGCCATCTTCCTGTGTCATTTTGTCTCTGTTCCCTCCTACCTTTCATCTGCAACCTCTTTCCTTGTCTGGCTGAAAAACAGAACCAACTATATTTTTGGCAATCTATTATATTTACTGTCTAGAATTCTATGTTCCTTTTCTTAATTTAAAACACTGAAAAATAGAATGGTTTCTATTTCTTTGTTTAAGCCTCCAAGCTAAGTTAGATTTTACCTGTAGCTGTCACTGGGCTTTTTTAAGGTGGTCACAGGTTGTTATAGGTGGAACGGCAAGGAGTCATTCCTGCCCTTCCTGAGGCCCCCTGTTCTGACACAGTCCTTACCAACCACTTTGCCAGTGGAGCAGCCACTGTAGATGAACTGCTGGCCGGTGCTGTGAATGGGGGAGAACCGGCAGCGGATGAGGGTGTGCAGCACTCCGTGGCCCCGGTAGGTCATCAAGGAGCTGTCCCCTGGGAGCTTCAGCTTCCGCCAGGCTGGGTAGGGATGCAGAGTAAGCCCTAGGTTAGGGAATCTGCTCTGGGATTGTTTCGTACCAGCAGTCCTGAGCAAGGATCGATGCCCAGAGACAAATGCCTTTCCAACTTTCAAGTGGTGGCTCTTTCTCCACCTAATAGTGGACAGTCTCCAATATGGCCCTGCTGGTTAATCATTATACTTAAATACTTCGGTATTGGTGGATTCTGAGTGACCCCCACCCAGGCCCCAATCCTAGGAACCTCTGGCCATTCCATCTGTGATTTAGCAAATAAAGAGTTAATGCCTGGTAAAGAGGGCTGAGGGGGAGATCCTTCAGGGCGCCAAGGCTACAGACAAATCCACTGTGCATGTACCTCCATTCTCACCTTTTTTGGGCACCTGCTGCCAGCGATAGTCCCAGTTTTGCTGTGTGGCAGCCTGGCGTGAGGCTTCCATGCCTTCCCGGCTGGAAAAGCGTCGGATATCCCAGAGTTTGATGGTCTGGTCTTTAGAGTTGGAGATGAGATATCGAGCATCACCCTATGAATTCAAAGGTGGATAGTGAAGCATCAGAGCTTGCAAATGTCGGCACCTGTCAGTCTAGTTCCTGTTCTCTAGTTGAGCAGAAGAACTCTGGCCTCTGGTTTTGCTTGCCTCTCTTCATCCCGGTGAACTCATTTTCAGTATTCTGCCTCAGATCCTACCACCTAGCTAGGTTTTTCTTTCCTTGCCCAGGGTACTGGCTGGCTTTTCTATTCTAGCCTGAATCAGACTGTCTTTCATTTTTCCTTTTTTAATTTTTTTTTAGAGACAGAGTCTTGCTCTAGCGTCACCTAGGCTGGAGTGCAGTGGCGCGATCTCGGCTCACTGCAAGCTCCGCCTCCCGGGTTCATGCCATTCTCCTGCCTCAGTCTCTCAGGTAGATGGGACTATAGGCGCCCGCCACCATGCCCAGCTAATGTTTTTGTATTTTCAGTAGAAATGGGGTTTCATCGTGTTAGCCAGGATGGTCTCGATCTCCTGACCTCGTGATCCGCCCGCCTCAGCCTCCCAAAGTGCTGGGATTACAGGCGAGAGCCACAGCGCTCAGCCTTAACTTTTTTTTTTTTTTTTTTAAATAAATAGAGACGAGGTCTCACTAGGTTTCACAGGCTGGTCCGGAACTCCTGAGCTCAAGTGATCCTTCCACCTTGGTCTCCCAAAGTGCTAGGATTACAGGTGTGAGCCACCACACCTGGCCAGTCTTCAATTTTTCTTGTATGGAAAGCCCTGTCTTGCTCTTTGAGGACTGGTGAGTACAGATGGAATTCATGTTCCCTGGCTTGAGCCCCTTCCCTAAACTCCAACTCTTACAAACCTTGGTCAATAAGGAGCTTGTTAAATTCCCACACCAGTCCACTTTCATGCCCTCCTGGGCAACCAGAACCATAGTAGCCTGGCTGTGCAGTCCTGCCTTCTGGCCCACCTTGCTGTCAATGAAGGTGATGCCATCCTGGTGTCCAGCCAGTGCACCCACAGGCTTGGGGTCATCCTCCCGCATGGTGCGTCGATCCCACACTTTGCAGATGGCATCGTCTCCCCCAGAGAACAGGATTTGGGAGCTTATATCAGCAAAGGCCACTGCATTCACATCATCCTCATGGGACTCAATCTAGGCAAAAAGGAGGCCAGTATATAAGACCTCTTTCTACGTCTTATAATAAGTCGAAGACCAGGAAGCAGAGGCTGTCTCTCAGGAGCCATACCTGAAGGGTGCGCCGGTTCTGTTCTCGGTCAAAGACATACAGGCAGCCATCATTGGCCCTGAAAGGGAAGGGATAAAGGAGGGTCCTGGAGCCATGATGGAGAGGACCAATATGGTATATGCTCTAGAGAGTTCCACTGAGAAATCCTGCTCTGGGTCAAGTCCTTTGCTCTTTTTATACAGGAAGTAGGGGAAAAGTTAGCCGTGTTTCAAGGAGGCTTGACACCTCCCATCTTGTGCTGGGAAAATGGAGAGCAAGGGGTAAAGCAACTTGTAAATCCTGACCTTGAAGAAGGTCTGGTTGTTCTCTGCAGCTGCCAGTGCCATCTGTGTAACAGCAGAACTCATCTCTGGCAGAAACCCCATCTTGTTATTGAGGGAAACATAGCCCAAAAGCACTCACCCTCCTAGTACTTCTCGTCCATCTGAGGAGACGGCAATGGAGAAGACAGCAAAGCGACGCTCATCTGGCCTGAAAGCAAAGAAGCAGCTGGGTTAAGTGGACTTCCCTTCAGCTTTTGTTAATTTACATAGAATCTGACAACAGTTGTAAGGCACATCCCCAGGGGAAAAAAGAAGTCGGGCTAACATGTACTACAATGCAGATTCTCAGTGAGAACCCAGAAATCATCCCGCAAGCATCTATTTTACCCAGTCCTCTGGCTGACAAGATGGTGCTTCCCTCCCAGGAATGCACAGACCCATCAGTATACTTTTTCCCCTAAGCAGAACTTCCAACTCAAGAGGTTTGCTCCTGAAGAGCTTCCCTTGAGAAGTTTCTGATGAGTCTGACCAGAAAGGGAAGCCAGTACCTGAGATCCAGGGCAGTGTGTGTATCTCCCTCACCATAGATACTGCAGATATGAACTAAGAGAAGCAAAAAAAAAAAAAAAACAAGAATCTTTCAGGGATGGGGAAGGAGAGTGGAAGTGAAACTAGGGAAGAGATCAAACAGAGGACAAGGGTACTGGAGCACTTTGGGAGTGATTTTCCCAGGATAAAGTGAGGGATCCCGGCTCAGAGGGGACAGGTGCATGGAAACCTCAGGTCCCAGGCTGAAGAGTCAGTGGAAGCCTGGTGCATACTCACTGTAATCGGACCAGCTGGAGTAGAGGAAGTGGTTCCCATCAGGGGTGAAGGCCACATCCAAGACGCTCCAGCCTACATCACGGGCCTTGATGCTCTTGAATTTATGGAAACGGCCATACCGGCAGTCATACAGTCGGATTGTCTGGTCTGTATAAGTAGAGATCAGGCAGAATTATGGAACACTTTCCTTGTAACTTTCCTAGATTAGATGTCTTCCACTCAGTGTACCTGTGGAGTCTTCCCTTTATCATGGGAAACACGCTCTGGCTAAGCATCCTTAAGCCAGGTCTGAGCTCCCCGTCTGTGGCTTTCTAGCCTCAGTCAGGGGGAATGTTCCATGTTCCAGGAAAAGACAGTTTTTCAGGGTCTGGTACCTTGGCAAGCAGACATGAATATTTGACCATCTTTGCTGTAGATGCCACAGAAAGCCTTCTGAGAGTAGCTATCAGTGAAGCCCAGATCATTGGGCAAGAAGCTAGGGAAGGAGAGAGAAAGTGAGGGTAAGGGGTGCTCAGGATAAGGAGTGTCCCAATTACCAGAATCCTAACAAAGCTGGAATATCAGAACAGTCATTCTTCCCTTTCGGCTGTGAGTGCAATCCCCCCGTCTTTCAATCATTCCACCATCCTCTAAATTTCTACAATTTTCTGCACTTTTCCACTTTGCTTACTCTCAAAGTTTCAACCCCATTTAACCTAACCTTTAATATCTCTGAGGCTCCTTTAACACCTACCCCTTCAAAGTTTAGGAGATAAGACCTATCTGGCCCTTAGAGTCTCTTCACCGAGCCCCATACTCACTGAGATATCACTCGAGACTGTTCTCCAAGGGAGAAGCTTCCCCGGTGGCAGAGGCCCCGTTCTCTCTAAATGGAAGAGATTGGGGAATATTGCTAGCAGAAATAGAGGGCCACTTCAGCCATATCAAACCCCCTCCTCCAACGACATTGCTCTTCTTATAGAAATGGACACAACACATCATAGTCTGTCCCACAGAACTCCAATGGAGGGTGGTTAACTCTCCAGCCCCAGCCCTTGAGGCTTCTTCCTTAGAAAGTTGACTTCCTTTTTCTCTGGGGCTGGCAGAGATTCTGGCTGCTTTGGCAGGCCTGCTGCCAGGCTGGGAGGTGGAGAGGCCTACCTGGTGCAACATTCGAGGAAAGCTGTGCTCCTGGGCGGCCCGCCTAAGCCCCAGCTGCCCTGTGGCCAGTTCCACTTGTGTCTTGATCTCATTGCATTCCAGCTCCCGGGTGTCAGGGGTAGCATCCACTGTGAGTACCAAGTAGAAGTTTCATCCTAGATCTTCCAGCCTCAGAGGACAGTTAGCAGAACTGTACCCAAGCCCACCCCTGTGGCTGAATATACTGGGGCTGTAAGGACTCCTTATTCCTTAAATTATCGTACCTTCTTTCAATGTAACCTATCATTCAAAATATCACGAAAAGGTTTTCCAGTAAATGTCTTCCAACATTAGGGACTTTTCCTCTTACCAGGTGGGTTGTATCGATCCCCAAGACGACCATCCCAAGCTCTGTCATTCTCTTCCTCTGAGTCCAAGAGGGCCTGAATGAATTGTAAATTTGCTGCACCTCCTCCCTGCACCAACCTCACTTGGCCTCTGTGGAGAGACCCCCATTATAAAGGAGGGGACTTCTTCCCCCAAACCAACCAAATTCAGAGTAAATGGCTATCTAGCTCTTAGACCACTTGATACTCATTTTGAGGTTGGAGGTTGATTAGACCTTGGCTGTTATTTTTTGGTCTATAAAACACAGTAGGAAAGTGAGTCTTACTCTTACAGCAAGAGTAAGACCAACATGCTGTGGACGTGACCTACTAAGTTGACCTCCCAGAGAGCTAAACATTCTAACTGCATTTCCTTAGAGCAAGAGCAAGACTAATACGCTGTGGACATGACCTACTAAGTTGACCTCTCAACGAGCTAAACATTCTCACAGCATTTCCTTCTGAGCCTCTGCCTGAGAAGTCCACCACAGAAGACAATATTCTAAGCTGGGTGTGGTGGTGTGTGTAACTGTAGTCTTAGCTACCTGGGAGGCAAGGATTGCTTGAGCCCAGGAGTTGCAGGCTGTGGTGTGCACTGTGATCACACCTGTGAATAGACTGTTCTCCAGACTGGGGAACACAGTGAGCCCTGTCTATGTCTACTGAAAACAACACAAAACACAAACAAAAAAGAATACAATATTCTGATGGGACCCCCAAGCTCATCTTCTCCTCAAAGAGCCATAAGCAAAGAAAGCAAGCCAGCTGCACTCTTTTCCAGTCAATTCCAGGTGGTCTCTCCCTTCAAGGCATTCTTTCCTCAAGAACAAGTTAGAGTCAGGGCAAATTAAACTTGTTTTTCAAGTAAATCGAAGTGACCTCATCAAAGTGGCCTCATATCACGTGTCAACTGACTTACCAAAAAGTTCAACACTCGGTTTCCATCTCTTCACCCCTTACATCACTTCTTTCCCACCAGGAACCTCCCCCCATCCTTTTTTTTTTCAAACTTACTTGGAAAATAGATTATATTCGTGTAGTCACAGAGAGAGGCTCCCTGAATAGCCTCTCAAACACATGAGCAGGTCCTCTTGGTGACCCTCCCTAGGTAAGAACCACTCTTACTGGGTAGGAAGCTGAGTGCCATGGGTGCCCAGCAGGGAAAGGCTGTTCCGCTCAAACAGAACAGCTGTCCTGAGCGAATCCTATTTCCTAACCTCTGTAATTTTCCTGCCTGGAGATGGGATCAAGGCATTGTGGTAGCACCTGGTAGGGTCACACCAGAGGGTAAGTTACCTGCGGAGGAGATAGGCCAGTACCTGGGCCAGATCCACATCTTCATCCTCTTCTTCCTCTTCCTCACTCCGACGCAGGCCAGCCCCTCTTCGGGACAAGCCCTCGGAGGGGTCTCCGGACCCGGATCCTGCACTGCTGCTGTTCCGTGATCCCATCTTCTGGTCACAGCATCCTTAGGTACTGTGCGAGGGCTCCGCCTGTCACCTCCTTGGGTTTGGTGAAAGCAAAGCGTGCTCTAGAAATACCAGGGTCTCCTGAGACGGGGTAGTAGCTATCTCTAGGAGGGTGACCCTTCCTCGGGGCTGAGATCCCTTTTCTTTAGCCTATGCCAACTACCAAGGCGTCGGGAACACAAACGTTCCCCAATCCTGTGAAGCAAAGAAAGCAAGAGTGAACCGTAGTGCGCTACCCTAGCTCACCAACTGAAGAAAGATTTGTTTTCTACACCAAACTCACCTATCGCAGTCCCTGGACAAGGGAGCGGGAGGGGTGTTGGGTGGTGTAGGATTCCCAGGTAACCTCTCTGACAGACCAATCGAAATCCCTCGCGGAAGAAAGCACTTCAGTAGCTTATCTCATCTAACCAATTAGAAACCTTACGACTCAAAGACCCTCGGCACCCCCCTTACCGACCAATCAGAGCGCCTCCTTACGAAAGCCGGCAGCAATAACAGCCAATGAAAATAGAATTTGGCCTAACACCCCTCCTTCCTTGCCTCACGCCCACGTGGTGCGCCGGGGGTGTGTACGCCAAGAGGGGGAGGAAGCCGAGAAGCACCTCCCACTGAAGCCGGCGGTTACCGCCCCACGAGAGACCACCCACCAGCCAGGAGCGGTCTCAGGACCCGCAGCGGCGCGAGGCCTTGTTACACCGACTGCAGCCACTGCGTTGGCCAACCGCTGCTCCGTCACGCGCCTGGCTCGTCACGCATCTCGCGGCTTCCCGGCCGGCGGGCTGCAAACGTCACACGACGGCCCCGCCCCCTTGGCCAGCCAACTGGACAGCGGAGCGCGATGATTAATAGGTAGGCGGGAGAATGCGTGAGGGGCCTGAGGGGAGGAGAAAGTGCTCACCCGAAGAGGGCTGTTAGCTCTTGTTGGGGAGGAGTAAGTGAGAACTGACAACTTCCTGGATCAGAGACAGCCGAACTAGACGTAATGGCTGAGAGGCGGGGCTTAAAAAAGAAACGATTGGTGGTTCGCTACCGAGAGGTATTTTAGCAAGGGATACAATTTACCGTCGGTCCCTAAAGATCATTTGGCATCGCACTTTTCAGACAGTGCCCAGGGGCCTCGTCTTTAAGCCCACTGCTTCCCCCGTCGAGCTGGAGCCGTTCTCCTGTCGCTGGCTGCAGGTCCAGTAGGTCCTGCCCTAAGGAGTGCCCGGCGTCCCAGTAGGCCTCCACACCGTCCTTCCGGGCTTAGCTTTTCGAAGCCTTGCTCTTGAGACGGCCCCCTTTTAGACCTCCCTTTATCCGCTCGGCAATTTTTTAAGACAATCCCTGGCCTTCTGCCGCGGTCTTTGCAGACGTTCCCTAATACACGCATCTTTCTCTCAAAGCTTTTCCGGTTCCGCTGTCCATTTAGACGCTCCCTTGGCCCTCCGGGATTTGCAGACCTTCCCTAGACCCTCTGTCCTCACAGTGCCTTTCCCTCCCCGGCCGCGGGTCCAGGGTGCGTGCGCGCCGCCTCTTGCCCCCTCCTGCCCCCTCCTGCCCTCTCTTGCGGGTTTATGAGTAACAAGCATGAGTCCAAGGCCGGGACTTGCCATATCTCTGAACCTCGGCCTGGCTGGGTGGGGAAGTGTGTGGGGTTCAATGACCTTGCTGTCTCCGGCTTAGAGGTCCAGGGTCCGAGCTGAACTTCAGTCCCCGCAGCCTGCACTCCCTTGGGAAAGCTGCGAGCTTCCCTCCGCCCGCTCCTGAGGGCAGCGATGGGAGCGAGGGCTCGTGGCCCTCTTGGGCCCTCTTGGGCCCTCCTGGGGCCTCTCCCAGTGAGGGCGAGGGTTTGGCCAGCTTTCGGGCGACGTCTCCTAGTCTCCAGACCCGGAGGCCTGAGCTTGTCACCAGGGCTAGCTTTGATGGGCTCTGCGCTTAGAAGGGTCCTGAATGCTTGGTTTAATGTTCTACTGTTAACGGTCTTGAAATTATCAATAATTTCAAAGCAAGTGCCTGGCATTTTCAACTTACAATGGACTCCACTGATTATGTAGGCGGTCTGTAGGCGGTATGCTGGGCGCCCATCCTCTATTGCCAGATTACTTACTATCTGTGCTTTGACGTTTATTGAGACTTTAAGATTCCGTGGTTTCTGGGTTATCCAGCCTGGAAAATCGGGATATTTATTTATTTATTTATTTAGAGCCGAGATCACACCACTGCACTCCAGCCTGGGCTACAAAAGCGAAACTCAAACAACAAACAACAACAGCAACAAGAAAAAACCAACTAAACAAACAAAAAAACACTTATGCCTCTTCCGCCAGTTGATCTGTTGAAGAATCCTCTAACAGCGTTTCGTGCTTAAGAACCCACAAGTGAGCTGGGTGCGGTGGCTCACGACTATAATTCCAGCACCATGGGAGGCCGAGGGGGAGGATCATTTGTGGCCGGGAGTTCAAGGCCAGCCTGGGCAACATAGTGAGACCCAGTCTACGAAAGGAAAAAAAATAACCGGCCATCGTGGCCCGTGCCGGTGGTCCCAACTTACTTGGGAAGGCTGAAGGAGGGAATCTTGAGCCCATGATGTGGAGGCTGCAGTGAGCCATGATTGCTCCACTGTACTGCAGCCTGGGCACAGAGCTAAAGCCTGTCTCTAAAAAAAGAAAACCAACAAATGGCTCACTATTGTTCATTGTTTCAAATACAAACTTCCAAACCTGGTTGTCTATATTTAGTAACCTCATTTTTTGATAATTCTGCCAAGCAAATATGCCAATAAATACCTTATTTTTACCTCTGTACCTTCCCAGGAAAATTTCTATCAGAGGGAAGCTGTGTCTACCCAACTCCCTTCCTCAGTCTTGCACTTTGACTCAGTAATACTGCTTCCAGAAATCTAGCCCCGACCTGCATACAAATTTATGTTCTACATAGCAATTATTGGTAAAAGTAGAACACTGGAAACAAAGATCTAAATATCTTGCAATATAGAATTGGTTAAATGAATTATAGTCCATGTGGTATAGACACAGAAATACCAGGTAGCTATTAAAATGGTGTTGTAGTCTTCGTTTTTTTTTTTTTTTTTAAGGTACTTATTCCTGGTACAGGTTTGTTGTAGCCTTCCATTTTTATACCATGGGAAATTGTGCAAACTACATTGTCAAGTTAAAAAAAAAAAGATAATCATTTCTTCTGGTGACATGTAATAGATGCAAAAACAATGTGGTTTCAGTTTTTCATTAAAAAGTATAATAGACGTGGTAGCTCATGCCTGTAATCCCAGTACTTTGGGAGGCTGAGGCAGGCAGATCACTTGACCCCAGGAGTTTGAGACCAGCCTGGGCAACATGATGAAACCCTGTCTCTACAAAAAATACAAAAAAAAAAAAAAAAGAGCTGGGCCTGTAGTCTTGGTTACCCAGGATGCTGAGGTGGAAGGATCAACTGAGTCTGGTCAAGGCTGCAGTGAGCCATGATGGTGCCACTGCACTTCATCCAGCCTGGGCGAGAATGAGACCCTGTCTCAAAGAAAAAAAAAAAAAGGATAATAATACCTAGCTCATTACATCATTAAACAAAGTGGAGAAGGCTTGCATGAACCGGTGACAAAGGTGTAGCTTCTACAAAGGGTTATGATTAATACAGCTATAGCACCTGAGGTCCAGAAAAACAAAAAACTTCTGTTAAATTTATCCCCTTAACAATTCATTTTTTGATTCTCTTTTCTCTTCTTCTTACAAATTAGTTCAAACCTGAATAAAATCTTTTAATTCAAGCTTTTGTAGTATGGAATTTGTACATTACTGAATAAAACATTTAAAAGTCATGGTAAATGTTAAAATAGCTGAGGTTTTATGACCAAAATGAATCCTCTTTCACATCAAATGGGAAAGAATATAAGATTCATCACTGGATTCATTGATTAATTTTTTTGTGTATAAAAGATTTTTTTTTTTTTTGAGATGGAGTCTTGCTCTGTCGCCCAGGCTGGAGTGCAGTGGCTCGTCCTTGGCTCACTGCAAGCTCTGCCTCCTGGGTTCACGCCATTCTCCCGTCTCAGCCTCCCGAGTAGCTGGGACTACAGGCATCTGCCACCACACCTGGCTAATTTTTGTATTTTTAGTAGAGATGGGGTTTCACCTTGTAGCCAGGATGGTCACGATCTCCTGACCTTGTGATCTGCCCGCCTTGGCCTCCCACAGTGCTGGGATTATAGGCGTGAGCCACCACGCCCGGCCACGTGCAAAAGATTTTTAAGCCTATGCAACTTGATTATTTCACTATGACCTGTAATGTTTTTCAAAATGTGTAAGAGCGTTTATATCTTAGGGTATACAATGTGTCTATTGAAATAAATAAAATGGCATATCTTTAAAAATAATTATGGTGAAGTTGTTTTGATATACTCAACTTTGCCTGCCCTCTCTTGATTTTGAAATTTGGTACGTTGCTTGGTTACAGTTTGTGAAGCACTTTTCATTTGAGTAACCTCTACTCTCTCCAGTTGCACTTAAAGTCACTTAAAGCCACAGAGAGGTTTTTCTACCTTCGGCACCCATTTTAGGACAATTTCTGGTAATTGCTAAGTAAATGTCAGCTAGTTGACTTCCTGCATGACCTGTTTTGGCCTGTTTCCTGCTCTTTAGCATCTCCACTAGAGGGCAGGCTGAGCTGGTGAGGAGAGAAAGAAAGGAGCCTTTTCATTCTCTAGCTAATCCTGTCCTCTTCTCCTCTACTGCGGCCCCCAGCCTGGTGACCACACAGAGCTCCTGGGACAGTTCCATTTTTGGAAGTGACTGATGCTCATACAGGTGTTTAAACATTGCCTTGTAGCATTCTCTGTGTCAATGGAAATGGAGAGTGTGCTAATTTACCTAGGGACTTAAAATGTGATGACTAGAAAGCCACTAAGTAATTATGGGATGTTCTAATACTCTCATGTCTTGTGTCTGTAAGAATCAGACTTTTCTGTGTGTAGGGTAGGAGCTACAGATGTAATATAAGTAAATACCCTTTAGTGGCCTGGGGTAGTGGCTCACGCCTGTAATCCCAGCACTTTGGGAGGCTGAGGCAGGTGGATTGCTTGAAACCAGGGGTTCAAGACCAGCCTGGCCAATATAGTGAGACCCCCATCTCTAAAAAAAAATAAAAATAAAAATTAGCCAGGTGTGGTGGCTTGCTGCTGTAGATACTCAGGAGGCTGAGGCAAGAGGATCATTTGAGCCCAGGAATTCAAAGCTGCAGTGAGCTGTGACCACACTACTGCATTACAGCCTGGCCAACAAAGCAAGACCGTGTCTCAGGAAAACACCAGAAACCCCTTTAGCCCTGATTTTGAATAGAACATATCAGTATGAATTCATGAGGTTTTATCTTCTGTTGCTACCCACCAAAAAGATCTAGAAACAATGACCAATCCAATATCAATGAACACTCCTAGCATCCAGACTGTGGTCTTAAAATGCCATTTCCCCCGAAAGAAGCCAGACCTTCTTAGAGAAATGGCTGATTCCAGGTTTGGGGAAGGAAATGAACACGATGAGCATGGAGCAACTTACACCATATAGCCGGGAAGCAAGGAGCGTGTATCATGTCAAAAGGACTCAGCTGTTTTTGGCCTAGCTTCCATAGCCAAATGTGGGACAATTTGAACATTTAATAAGGTCAATTTAATAAACAGTATGTTTAAATCCGTGAGTTCATAATGTTTGTGTGTAACTAACTGGTTACCTTTTCGAAGGATGATAGGAAATCAAATCATTATTTTGAAGATGGCAAATAAAGATAAAGAATTAAGCAGTTATCTTGCTGTTCCTGTATAAATGATACCACAGGGTGATGAAATATAAATGTCTATTTTATAAAATTATTGCAACTGTTATGACAACTCAAATATGGCTGTTTTGCAATCCCTAGTGAGTTAATGCATTTAGACACTGAACATCTGGGTCTGGATTCGTTAATGGATTAATTGAAGGAAAAGAAAGGAATGGAGGGGGAATCTGGAATCCGTAGACTGATAGAGACTTGAAAGACATGTGAAATTTTTTTTTTAAATGGGAGCAAAGCTAAACTATAGTGTCTAAGGATCTACATTTAGGTGATCAAACTATAAAAAATGCAAAGACGTATTTATTACTCACCATAGTATCCCCTGTGGCAGGAAGGGGTGGCTATGATAGAGATGGGCAACAGGGTCGGGGCGGGGCAGGGTTGGTGTCTGGCAAAGTTCTGCTTCTTTCCCTGGGTGATGTTCCAAAGGTGTTCACTTAATGATAGTTTATTCAGCCATACCTTTGTTTTAGATGGTTTTCTTTATCTGTGTTTTATTTTAAAATAAAAAGATTATAATGTGTTAACTATATTTTATTAGTTATCTGGAGCTGAAGGGCATGCAGCCCAATTTTATTCTAATTAATAAAAATCATTTTTAAGGCTAACACTTTCTTGTCCCTGTGCATTTAGATGCCAGAAAGGTGCCTGGAACTCCAGTTCCCTGCCTCTTAGCTGAAGGGATTTATTTTTCAATCTTTTTTCTTTCTCTCCTAGATTTTATTTACATTGCTCATGTTCCTTTTAAACTGTAGAGTCAGCAATATGTAATATACGCTTACAGGCCTACTCTAATCATTATAAAGTGGAAAGGTGATGATAGCTAACATATATTAAATGGCTATTCAGTGCCAGGAATAGTTCTGAGTGCTTTATTCCACAGACTCTTTTAATCTTCCCAACAAGATTGTAAGGTGTTGGCATTTCCATTTTACAGATGAAGCAACTGAGAGGCACCTCTGGCTTGAGTCTACTATGTGTTTAATACCTGTGCTATGCTGCTTCTGATGATATTCAGTTATATGCTATTTATGAAGCTAAGAATTTGGCTGTCTTTTATTATTTTTTAATTTTATTTATTTTATTTTATTTTTTTTGAGACAGAGTCTCACTCTGTTGCCCAGGCTGGAGTGCAGTGGTGTGATCTCAGCTCACTGCAACCTCCGCCTCCTGGGTTCAAGTGATTCTCCCTCCTCAGCCTCCTGAGTAGCTGGAATTACAGGTATGTGCCACCATGCCTGGCTAATTTTTGTATTTTTAGTAGAGATGGGGTTTCACCATGTTGGTCTGGCTGGTCTCAAACTCCTGACCTTAGGTGATCTGCCCACCTTGGCCTCCCAAAGTGTGAACCACCGTGCCTGGCCGGCTGTGTTTTAAAGTACAGTATACTCCATTGTTAACTTTGTTCTAACCTCTGTTCCACTCTGACCTTTAGATTTTTACACATTCTGGCTGGTTACTGGCATTTCCGATGAGAACACTTGGTGTTTCCTCTTCTAGGTTTTTCCTTTGAGGGAGTTCCCAATAATTCCATTTTATTTGTTGAAGTTTGTTTCCTTTTTCTGGGTAAAGACTCCCATACTACCCACCTTAGTTTATAATTCCCTCAGCCTGATCCATATTGCACAAAAGTTATCCTAAACTGATGCCCCTGACTCATGTGAGATCATTGTACCCTTTTCCTGATTACTCTCCAAAGTTGATTTCAGATGAATTTAGGCTAAGACCTTGATACTGAAAACTGTAGTCCCCAGACTGGCAGCATCAGCATTACTCAGGAGCTTGTAAGGAAAACAAAATCTTCAGGCTACTACACACTTGCTGAGTGACAATCTACATTTTAACAAGATCTCCAGGTGATTCAAAGGCACTTTTAAGTTTGAGAAACACGGAATAGGTGACTTTTTATTTTTTATTTTACTATTATTTTTTGAGACAGAGTCTCACTCTGTCCCCCAGGCTGGAGTGCAATGGCACGATCTCGGCTCGCTGCAACCTCTGCCTCCTGAGTTCAAGTGATTCTCCTGAATAGCTGGGATTACAGGCGCTTGCCATCATGCCCGGCTAATTTTTATATTTTTGTAGAGAAGGGGTTTCACCGTGTTGGCCAGGCTGGTCTTGAACTCCTGACCTCAGGTGATCCTCCCTCCTCAGCCTCCCAAAGTGCTGGGATTACAGGCATGAGCCACTGTGCCCAGCGGAATAGGTGACTTCTAAGATCCTTACATTTCTAGATGTCTATACTACTATGAAAGAAAGTCTGTGCAGTTTTATCACTTTAACCCTTACCTCTATTTACTAATGGTGAAGCTTTGGACAAATTACTTGACCTCTCTGTGCCTTTGTTACTTCATCTGTAAAATGGTAATTCCCCCAAAGGGTTGTTATGTATGTGCTTAGAACAGTGCCTTGTTGGAAATAGGCCTCCAAAATCTGGCCATAAACTGGCCCCAAAACTGGCCATAAGCAAAATCTCTGCAGCACTGTGACATGTTTGTGATGACCATGTCGCCCACACTGGAAGGTTGTGGGTTTACCAGAATGAGGGCAAGGAAGCCTCACCCACCCAGGGTGGAAAACTACTTAAAGGGGTTCTTAAGCTATAAACAATAGCATGAGTGATCTGTGCCTTAAGGACATGCTCCTGCTGCAGATAACTAGCCAGAGCCCATCCCTTTATTTTGGCCCATCCCTTTGTTTCCCATAAAGAATACTTTTAGTTAATCTATAATCTATAAAAACAATGCTTATCATTGACTTGCTGTCAATAAATACGTGGGTAAATCTCTGTTCGAGGCTCTCAGCTCTGAAGGCTTTGAGACCCCTGATTTCCCACTCCACACTTCTGTATTTCTGTGTGTAAGCCTTTAATTCCTCTGGTGCCACTGGGTTAGGGTCTTCCTGACCGAGCTGGTCTTGGCAAGTGGTGCCCGTATGTGGGGGCTCAAATTCAGGTCAAAGGGTCGCCAGAGCGACAGTTGGAGAATGTGGAACTAAGGTGGAGGACACTTGAGTACTCTTTTTTTTTTTTTTTTTTTTTTTTGAGACAGAGTCTCGCTCTGTCGCCCAGTCTGGAGTGCAGTGGCCGGATCTCAGCTCACTGCAAGCTCTGCCTCCCGGGTTCACGCCATTCTCCTGCCTCAGCCTCCTGAGTAGCTGGGACTACAGGCGCCCGCCACCTCGCCCAGCTAGTTTTTGTATTTTTTTAGTAGAGACGGGGTTTCACCGTGTTAGCCAGGATGGTCTCGATCTCCTGACCTCGTGATCCGCCCGTCTCGGCCTCCCAAAGTGCTGGGATTACAGGCTTGAGCCACCGCGCCTGGCCGACACTTGAGTACTCTTAAAGCAATCCCCGTGGTGAGTAAGAAGGGGAGCTCGGAAGCAGCAGGGTAACAGTGGGACAAGTGTGGGCTCTGGTTCATTCCACCTTGGAACCTTTTCACACAGATGATGAGGAGGAATGAGAGTATAATGAAGTAACAGAAGAAGTAACAGAGCAGGTTTGTTTGCCAGCTAAAGCTAAAGTGGCAAAGTAGGGAGAGGTTCATCCCTACCCTTCTGCACCCATCATCACTATTTTGAAGAAAAAGAGTGGCCTGACCCTCCAGATCTTTCTTTTCCAGAGGATCACTGGGCGAAAAGTAGTTGCCTCAGTGACTGTTCGAGCAGGGCCTTGAGCGACTGCTCTCAGTTCTATTCAGGCAGGAGTTCAGTAAGTTAGATGAGAGGGTGGTTTGGAGGCTTGGCAGTTGCCTGTTAGAATACACCCCCTAGATCAACAGAGAAATATTATAGCTACATTTGACTCTTTTCCTTTTAAATTACTCAAAGAATTTAACCAAGCTGTTAATCAGTATGGACCAGGTTCTCCTTTTGTAATGGGACTGTTAAAGAATGTTGCTGTTTCCAGTCAGATGATTCCTACTGACTGGGATGCTCTTACTCGAGCTTGTCTAACTCCTGCTCAGTTCTTACAATTTAAAACTTGGTGGGCAGATGAAGCTTCCATTCAGGCTGCTCACAACACCCAGGCCCAACCTCAAATTAATATAACTGCAGACCAACTTTTGGGGGTCGGCGGCTGGGCTGGTTTAGATGCACAAGTGATCATGCAGGATGATGCCATAGAACAGCTTAGAGGAGTGTGCATTAGAGCTTGGGAAAAAATCACTTCAGGTGGAGAACAATACCCTTTCTTTAGTGCTGTAAAGCAGGGACCAAAAGAACTGTACACGGATTTTATAGCTTGGTTACAGGAGTCTCTTAAACAGGTGATTGCAGATTCGGCTGCTCAGGATATAGTGTTACGGTTATTAGCTTTTGACAATGCTAAGCCTGATTGCCAGGCTGCTCTGCGACCTATTAGAGGGAAAGCACATTTAGTTGATTATATCAAGACCTGTGATGGTATCGGAGGTAATCTGCATAAAGCTACTTTGTTGGCACAGGCAATGGCAGGACCAAGAGTGGATAAAGGAAATACTCCGTTTCCTGGAGCTTGTTTTAACTGTGGAAAGCATGGTCATACTAAAAAAGAATGTAGAAAAAAATCAGCAAGTCAGGCCACCAGATAGGGGAAAAAAGAAAACTGCTGAACCTGAAATATGTCCAAAATGTAAAAAAGGAAAACATTGGACTAAACAGTGTCACTCTAAGTTTGATAAAGATGGGAACCCGATTTCGGGAAACGCTATGAGGGGCCCATCCTGGGCGCCATTCCAAACCGGGGCATTTCTGGCTCAGGCCATTCCCTCACCCCTGTACAATGTCTGTCCCCTGCCCCAGCCGGTAGTGCTGCAGTAGATTTATGCTGCACAAAAGCTGTGAGCCTTCTGCCTGGGGAACCCCCACAAAAGGTCCCAGCAGGAGTCTGTGGACCCTTGCCAGCGGGGACAATAGGATTACTTCTAGGAAAGTCTAGTTTAAGTTTAAAAAGGGTATAAATATAAACAGGAGTCATTGGTTCAGATTACAATGGGGAAATTCAAATTATTATATCTACTTCTGTTCCCTGGAAAGCAGAGCCAGGAGAGCATATAGCACAGCTCCTGATTGTGCCATATGCGGGAATGGGGGAAAAGTGAAATTAAATCAACAGGAGGATTTGGAAGCACAAAAAAACAAAGCAAAACAGCTTATTGGGTAAATCAAATTACTGATCAACATCCTACCTGTGAAATAACTATTCAGTGAAAGAAATTTAAAGGTTTGGTAGATACAGGAGCGGACATTTCAGTCATTTCTCTGCAGCACTGGCCACCCACTTGGCCAATTCAACCTGCTCAATTTAACATAGTTGGAGTTGGTAAAGCCCCTGAAGTATATCAAAGTAGTTATGTTTTGCACTGTGAAGGGCCCAATGGACAACCTGGGACTATTCAACCAGTTATAACTTCTGTACCTATAAATTTATGGGGAAGAGATTTATTGCAACAATGGGGAGCACAACTTCTAATTCCAGAACAATTATATAGCCCTCAAAGTCAACATATGATGCATGAAATGGGGTATGTCCCTGGTACGGGACTAGAAAAAATTTGCAAGGTTTAAAAAAACCACTTCAAGCGAAAGGACAGCAGTTCCCACCAAGGTTTAGAATATCATTTTTGATGGCAGCCATTGTTAAGCCTCCAGAACCTATACCTTTAAAGTGGTTAACGGATAATGTCCCAGGCTATACTAGCCAATCTCTAGCTACATTTTTCTCTGTATGGAATATTAAACACATTACTGGTATCCCATATAATTCTCAAGGACAAGCCACAGTGGAAAGAATGAATCTCTCCCTAAAATGGCAGTTGCAAAAGCAGAGGGAGGAAAACAGGGAATATGGAACACTGCAGATACAACTGAATTTAGCATTATTAACTTTAAATTTTTTGAGCCTGCCCAAAGGCCAGATGGTATCAGCAGCTGAACAGCATCTACAGAAACCAACTGCAAAGACAGAAGCCGAACAACTGGTTTGGTGGAGAGATCTGATAACAAAAAGTTGGGAAATAGGTAAAATAATAAACTTAGGGTAGAGGTTATGTTTGTGTTTTTCCAGGCCAAAATCAACAGCCAATTTGGATACTATCAAGACACCTGAAAGCTTATCATGAGCGAGATGCTGAGAAAGAGATTCCAGGAGGATCCCGAGGACCCCCCGGTTGCAGCCATGTTGAGACTGATGCTGAGAGAGGAGGACCCCAACTGTCACGAGTAACACCCGTTGAACACAGCCACCCACCTGGAGACAGATCAAGAAGCAGTCACAGATGGCGGAAGAAAACCTGAGCCAAGTGGGACAACCAGTCACAATGAGTAATTTCATGGTAGCTATGATAGCGGTGATCACCATTGCCATGTGTATTTCTTCACCAAGGGCTAACACAGAGAACAATTATACTTATTGGGCGTATTTATCAATCTTGTCTGGCAATAATGTCTGGATGTAATCACTCTGTGACACAGTTACACATGCTTTCTGATCTCAGTATTTACCATAATAAATCTGCTCCTATAATTGAGGCATACCGCCCTCAAAAACCTATTTGTAAACAGGATTGCCTCAGTTAGAAAAAATGAACGTACTTGTTTAGGAAGATTGCATTGCAGAACAGGCAGAAGTGCTGCTCTATGATTCCCATGGAGACATTATTAATTGGTCCTCTAAGGGGATCTTTAGCTTGAATTGCACCTCTCAGTCTGCATGCCATGGTCACACTATGTTCAGCTGGTCTGAACAAAGTGGTCAGATGGTAGAAATGGTAAGAAGTACGGCAAGAGTTCCTATTATTTGGAACCGTGGCGGTATAGTGACATCTCAACCTCAAATGATGTGGCCTGTTGTAGGAGCTAAACAAGGATTTGTGGAAACTGTTATTAAAAGAACAAACATTTAAGGCATCCCAGGCACACCTGACCTTAATGCCAGGAACCGGACAGGAGCTGCAGACAGATTAGCAGCTAGTAACCCATTAAAATGGATAAAAACACTTGGAAGCTCTGTGATGTCAATGATGATTGTGCTTTTAATCTGTGTCATTTGTCTTTGTATAGTCTGCAGATGCGGATCCTGACTCCTGCAACTCCTGCGAGAAGTAGCTCAGCGTGACAAAGCTGCCTTTGTTTTTATCACTTTGCAAATCAAATAAGGGGGACATGTTGGGAATAGGCCCCCAAAATCTGGCCATAAACTGGACCCAAAACTGGCCATAAACAAAATCTCTGCAGCACTGCAACATGTTCGTGATGGCCATGACACCCACGCTGGAAGGTTGTGGGTTTACCGGAATGAGGGCAAGGAACACTTGGCCCACCCAGGGTGGAAAACTGCTTAAAGGGGTTCTTAAACTACAAACAATAGCATGAGTGATCTGTGCCTTAAGGACATGCTCCTGCTGCAGATAACTAGCCAGAGCCCATCCCTTTATTTTGGCCCATCCGTTTGTTTTCCATAAGGAATACTTTTAGTTAATCTATAATCTATAAAAACAATGCTTATCACTGACTTGCCCTCAATAAATATGTGGGTAAATCTCGAGGCTCTCGGCTCTCAAGGCTGTGAGACCACTGATTTCCTATTCCACACCTCTATATTTCTCTGTGTGTGTCTTTAATTCCTCTAGCACCACTGGGTTAGGGTCTCCCTGACCGAGCTCGCCTCGGCAGTGCCTGGCACATAGAAGGTGCTACAGAAGTGTTGTTAGCTGTCCTAATATTGAATATGCTTCCATGAATACTGTGTAACTCCCAGTGCCAGGTCAGGTGGGGGAAGAACAAATTTGAGAACTGATAATGAAGCCACTTCACTGGAGAATGGGGTTGTAGAGGCTTCTGCAATCTAAGTGGGAGATCAGGAATTTTAGGCCTGGGGGCTGTACTGAGCAGCTTGCTCAGGCCCTCACCATTTTTTTTTTGAGATGGAGTCTCTCTCTGTTGCCCAGGCTGGAGTGTGCAGTGGCACGATTTTGGCTCATGCAAGCTCTGCCTCCTGGGTTCACACCATTCTCCTGCCTCAGCCTCACAAGTAGCTAGGACTACAGGCACCCGCCACCATGCCTGGCTAATTTTTTTTTTTTTTTTTTGGTATTTTTAGTAGCTACAGGGTTTCACCGTGTTAGCCAAGATGGTCTCAATCCCCTGACCTTGTGATCCGCCTGCCTCAGCCTCCCAAAGTGCTAGGATTACAGGCATGAGCCACCGCGCCCAGCCTCACCTTTTTTTGTTTTTAAGAACTCGGGACATAGAGTGGATAGTGCCTTCTCCCAGCAATTCCTATGTCTGTGACCCAGTGCTAGAGCTGCCTGTAAAACAGATCTTTGATTGTGCTGGGCTGTGCTTCTTCCAGGGGCTGGAAGAAGATTGTGAGATTGGTGTTAGAGGGAAGGCTGTGAAGATAGGTGGGAAATGAAAACAGCACAAATCTTGTGTAAAATAGATAAGCATCTCTTATTATTGGACAGTCTTTGTGGGAAGGTCTATGGCACATAGAAGATGTTAGTTAATATCAGATTGCTCATATTTTCTGCAAGGTGACTTCCCTATTCCCAGATGAGGGTGCTATGTCCTCTTGCTAGACTACAGCCTCAGGTCACATTTTGTGCACACGTCTTTCCAGGGCTTCAAGCTCAGCCAACACCTCTTTGGGCAGATCCTGGTTGACCTGCTCTGTCAGGTAGCTCCGAATGTCACGAACCTCCTGTTCCCAGAAATCCTTGGGGAGGGAGAACAGCTGAGTGGTGTCTATAGCTCCGAGGCCACTGAGATCCAAGGCTCCTTCCTTTGGCACCAGCCCAATGGGTGTCTCTCGGGCACTGTCCTCCCCCTCTAACCGCCGGCAGATCCAGTCTAGCACCCGAGCATTCTCCCCAAAGCCTGGCCACAGGAAGTGCCCTGCCTCGTCACGCCGGAACCAGTTGACATGGAAGATACGGGGCAGCTGGGCCCCCTTGCGCCCCTCCATGCTCAGCCAGTGTTCCAGGTAGTGCCCAAAGTTGTAGCCAAAAAAGGGCCGCATGGCAAATGGGTCGTGCATGATGATCTTCCCTAGGGAGGGGAGCAAGATGGGTAAGGAATCTTCCTTCTCACTGGGGAAGGGAAGGGCACCCTGCACCCGGTTGGAAGAAGCTGTGAAAGGCTCATGGTTCTGGAATATCTTCAGGGATGGGGAAAAGACAGAAGTGGGAAGAGGTGGAGCCATATCAGACTCCAGGGGTGGACAAAAGGAAGGTCTGGCTCAGGAAGGGAGAGAGGAAGTGCTGTGTGCGCACAGAGGAGAGGGAGGAATGGCGAGGGTGCTCACCTTTGTGTTCTGCTGCAGCAGTGGACTCAGAGCGCATGGCACTGCCCACAAACACCCCATGACGCCAGTTGAAGGCCTCGTATACCAAGGGTACCCCTAGATCACCAATGAACAGAGTCACAGGCAGCCGTTTTCTTTGGACCCTCACTCCAGCCCTTCTGGTGAGCTTGACTGGTACTCTCTCTCCTAGGACCTTGGCTATCCCATTTTCAGACCCTTTGCCTCCTCCCAAGTTTGCATTCACCAGGGGAGAACTCTGGAGACAGACAGCTACAGGTAAGATGCAGGCTGAGGCTCTGGATCAGAGGGAGGGAGGTAGACCTTGATACAGACATAGCCCTTTTGCCAAGAACATGGAGCTCACATGTTGTTTACCTTTGGGTCTGCGGCCACCAAAGATGATGGCGTCAATGGGGACACCCTCTGGGGCCTCCCACGCTGGGTCCATGATGGGGCACTGGCGAGCCGGGGCACAAAAGCGAGAGTTGGGATGTGCACAGGGCTCCTTGTCACCTGGCAGAGGAAATACAAACACTATTATTTCCAAGGTCATGTTGACCCCCAACACACACATACATGGGCACACATTCTTGCAGGGTTCTTTTTTTTTTTTTTTTTTTTTGTCTCATCAGCTGCCTAGAACTTTGTGTGATAAGGAACAGAGAGAAGGGAGCCAGGGCATCTCCAAAAGCTCATGTTATTTAGCCATGAAGGTGCTGCCAGCTGAGCTATGTGAGAAAAGAGTGGGAGAGGAATTGGGGTTTCGCAGCACACTAATGTTTGTGCCAAGCTACTGGCACTTGGCACTGACCAGGGCTCAAGGGAATAGGGTTAGATATGGGCATAAGGTTATAATAATTTTTCCCCCAGAAACTATTTTGGTATTTGTGAGATTATTGTATAAATACCCAAACCTAAAGCAACAACTGAGAATGTCAGCTTAGTACCTCAGACAATTGACTTTCCATCAGCAAACTGGGGAAGACAGACTCTCCTAAGTTATCAAAATGCAAACAGGAATTTATTTTATCTTTTTATTTTTGAGGTGGAGCCTCGCTCTGTTGCCCAGGCTGTAGCGAGCGCAGTGGTGCAATCTCAGCTTACTGCAACCTCTGCTTCCCGGGTTCGAGCAATTCTCCTGCCTCAGCCTCCCCAATAGCTGGGATTACAGGCACCCACCACCATGCCTGGCTGATTTTTTTGTATTTTTAATAGAGATGGTGTTTCACCATGTTGGCCAGGCTGGTTTCAAACTCCTGACCTTAGGTGATCTGCCCACCTCAGCCTCCCAAAGTGCTAGGATTACAGGCGTGAGCCACTGCACCTGGCCTGATTTTATTTTATTAATTAATTAATTTATTTGTGAGACAGAGTTTCACTCTGTCGCCAGGCTGGAGTGCAGTGGCACGATCTTGTCTCACTACAACCTCTGCCTCCTGGGATCAAGCGATTCTCCTGCCTCCTGAGTAGCTGGGATTACAGGCGTGAGCCATGATGCCCAGCTGATTTTTGTATTTTTAGTAGAGATGGGGTTTTGCCATGTTGCCAGCCTGGTCTCGAACTCCTGACCTCAGGTGATCCACCCGCCTCAGCCTCCCAAAGTGCTGGGATTATAGATGTCCACCCAGCAAGGAATTGATTTTAAAGCTAACAAAATGCTGGAGATTGCCCTGCCCTGCTTAGACCCTGATGAAGTGATAGGGCTTGAAGAATAGAGATAGGGATATCACATGGGTAGGGATAACCTTAGGAGCCCAGGTCATACTTGGCACCTTCAGGTGTCCTGGAGAGGGATTGGGACTAAGTCAGTGGCACATGTATGAAGCACCACTGTGTGGCCCCTGAGTGGACACATCCCCTTCTCTGCTGGAGGTTGCTGGTTAGACCTGGGGGGTGCAGAAGCCATGGGGCCCAAATCCCCACTGTGTCCCATCCCCCAGCTTCTGCCTCCCATCGCAGGTAAGAGCCATCCTTCGTCAGCACCCAGTGCAGGACCCTAACACGGTATTGTTCTGGGAATTGAAGCTGGGGACAAGATGCCTTAGTTAGGCCCCCGAATCTGGAGATGATGAAAGGGTTGGGGAACTAGCCTGTGGGGAAAGATGAAAGTTTCTTGGATTTCTCAGTTGGGTGGGAAGGCTGAGAGGGGCTTAATGATGGTGTTAGTAAAAATAAAAGGTGATTAGATGAGGCAAGGAGGGTGACTGCTAGGCCAGCCTGGCAAACCTGAATATAGGCTTCAGTGACCACAAGGCCACCCTCCCCTCCCACGCTCTTCTTTGCCCCCGCCTCGGTGTCTGGACTGCCTGACTGCAGAAGGCCATGGAAAAAGTACTGAAGGTCCAGAGTGCAGGGCTGAGGGAGAGGTGGGACTCCCAGGCGCCCGGGGTAATGACAGGATTCAGAAACTAGCTTCTGGGAAAGACTCAAGCACTAACCTGATTTTGTTTACAGGAAGGATTGGGGTGAATGCTTTGGAGGGACAGGGGAAGGGTGAGGATAACAACACTGACCTTTAGACAGTGGTTATTATACAGGGGACAGTGGGAGCCAAGTGGCAGGAGGAGAGTCAGAGCAGAGGAGGCAGGTTTCCTGTTTTCCTAATGGGTCAAACTTTATGGATAGTGCTTGGAGCCCAATACCTTCTGTAACAATGTTCAAAAGTCCTTCCTTTTCCTTTCATTAAAAAAATCCAGCCTGTATTTATTATTGAGAGTCTACTGTGTGTTTGTCAGTGTGCTAAACCCTTCTTATGCACTCTTTAATCCTCCAACAACCTCATGAGATAGGTACTATCACAACTACCTTCATTCAACTGATGTGGAAACTAAAGCTTAGGGGTTGAGCAACTTAGCCAGATCACAAAACCAGTGACTGGTGGAGTTGGGACATGAACTGAGATTTTGCCTGGGACTGGAAACTGCAGACGTTCATGACTTCTATGCCTCCTGGCAGTCCTAGAAGATGGCTGGAGGTGGTGGAGAAGGCTTTTCCACCATTAAGGTGCTGAGGCCTGGAGGCTGTGCCACACCTTCCCTACTGCACATACCAGGTTTCCAGGGTTTGCCCAGCCAGGAGGTCACAGTAACACCAGGTGGAAGAGGCTGGTCAATGCCCTCCCAGTACACGCCACCATCGCTGGTCTCAGCCACATTGGTAAAAATAGTGTTACTCTGGATTGTAGCCATGGCGTTGGGATTGGTGGTGGCAGAGGTACCAGGGGCAACCCCAAAGAAGCCGTTCTCAGGGTTGATGGCCCGGAGTCGACCTGTTAGAAGAAGTGAAAGAAAGGAAGGACCAAACAAGGAAAACTTGAGATGTAAGACCAAAGAAGGTCCTGCTCCACCCCACCCTGTCCTGAGATGGACCCAAGATCTGATGAGGAAAGGCTGCCTCTAAGGTGGCTGGGCTGCCAGAGGAATGGAGCAGGGTTGGGTGTTCAGGAAACTTTCTCACTGACAAAGTCACTGTGAACACTAGAGAGGAGACCCCGAGGCTCTGACAAGAGCCAGAACCAAGAGTGTGATCTGAGGGTCCCTCACCTTCACTGTCAAACCTCATCCAAGCAATGTCATCCCCCACACACTCCACTGTCCATCCTGGCAGTGCGGGCCGCATCATGGCCAGGTTGGTCTTGCCACAGGCACTGGGGAAGGCGGCTGCCACATAGCGCTTCTTCCCTGCAGGGCTGGTGATGCCCAGGATCTGTGCATTGGGGAGAGAGGGAATAAGAAAGAGGTCACCAAAGGTCAGGGCATGGTCTTCATGGGGAAGGACAGCTAGGGTTTAACAGGGAGGACCAATGTTTATTCACTATATAGGTGACTGCCCTGCCGTTAGGCCTGGGTGAGTGGCAGGGGAAACCCCAACATTCAGCAGCCTGAGGCCAAAGTTTTGGGCCTTCAAGTAGAGTCCCTGCCCAACAGCCTGGCCCTGGCAGGAGGGAGGTGAGGCTGAGGCACTGGCCAGGCCCCACCCCTGCCCCGTCCCCGGCAGCTGCCCTGCTCCTCACCAGGCCCTCACCAGCATGTGCTCTGCCAGCCAGCCCTCATCCCGGGCCAACCGAGAGGCGATGCGCAGGGCAAAGCACTTCTTGCCCAGCAGGGAGTTGCCACCATAGCCGCTGCCGAAGGAGACGATCTCCCGCTGGTCAGGCACGTGGCCAATCAGGGTTTTCTCTGGGTTGCACGGCCACTGGCTCACCGGCTCCCCTGGGGACAATGGGGTCATGGGGCTGCTGGCAGCAGCATCGCAAACTGGGGTGTCAGGGGCCAGAGGGATCAGGGATTGGCAGGAGAGACACTTGGGAGCAGTAGCAGCACCAACAGGTGGCTGAAGCCCCCCACCTCATAATAACCATCAGCTTTTGTGCCCCTATTCTTGGACATGGACTTTTCTCAATCTTGTGCAAAGTGCTCTGCAAACACAGCCTCACACCTCCGCTGGGACTGTTGGTCTGGATCTTGGGAATTAGGTTGCCAGAGAGGACAGGTTCTTAGGGTCTGTGGAGAAGTAGGATTTGGGATTTCCTCTGAGTACAAGAAGGCCTCTGTGTCCCCCTTGGGGCAGAGCAGGTGCTTACCTTGTCCTGTCAGGGGCTGGCCCACGGAGTGCAGACACTTGACAAAGTCACCATCTCCCAGGGCCTGAAGCACGGGCGTCCCTAGTCGGGTCATAATACGCATGCTTGCCACCACGTAGGCTGAGTCAGTGAGCTGCACCCCAATGCGGGACAGCGGGGAGCCCACAGGACCCATGCTGAATGGAAGCACATACATGGTGCGGCCTGTGGAGGAAAGCATCCCCTGGATGAAGGGTTCCAAACCTGTTCATATCTTCCATGCCCCTGCCACTCTGTCCCTGCCCTGGTTACCCTGCATGCAGCCTGGAAACCTCTCATCCACAGCTCGCTGGAAATCAGCTGGGGACATCCAGTTGCCCAGCTGCCCACAGGCCCCACCAGCCGGGAGAGGTACCGTGTCCCGCTGAGAAGGAGTTACAATCACCGTCTTGCTCTCTACTCGTGCCACATCCTTGGGGTCTGTGCGGGCCAGCCAGCTGGGGGAGAGCGCATTGTCAGCAGGTTTCCCTTGTCCCTAGACCCACTTTTTCAAGTCCAGCTTTGACTCCAGGTCTTCTGTTGGCCTTATTTTTCCCCACCCAATCACATCTCAGGCCCTTCCTCCAGACTTTGTCCCATCTAAGGGGTGTTTCCCCAAGGTCTCAGCCCTCTGGGGGTCTCTGCCCCTGGCAAAATCTCCCTGAACTGGTGAGAAAAAAAAAAAAAAAGCAAAGAATCTTATTTATATCAGCTTCTTCATTTAACATTAAAATAAAATACAAACTACAAACCAGGCCAGACACGGTGGCTGACGCCTGTAATCCCAGCACTTTGGGAGGCTGAGGTGGGTGGATCACTTGAGGTCAGGAGTTTGAGACCAACTTGGCCAACATGGTGAAACCCTGTCTCTACTAAAAATATGAAAATCAGCTGGGCGTGGTGGCGCATGCCTGTAATCCCAGCTACTTGGGAGGCTGAGGCAGGAGAATTGCTTGAACCTGGGAGGCAGAGGTTGCTGTGAGCTGAAATCATGCCACTGCACTCCAGCCTGGGTGATACAGTGAGACTCTGTCTCAAAAAAAAAGAAAAAATAACAGTTTCTTTTTTTTGTGACAGAGTTTCGCTGTTATTGCCCAGGCTGGAGTGCAATGACGGGATCTCGGCTCACTGCAACCCCTGCCTCCTGGGTTTAAGTGATTCTCCTGCTTCAGCCTCCCAAGTAGCTGGGATTACAGGCATGTGCCACCACGCTGGGCTAATTTTTGTATGTGTGTGTGTGTGTGTGTATATATGTGTATACATATATATATATATATATATATTTTTTTTTTTTTTAGTAGAGACGGGGTTTCTCTATGTTGGTCAGGCTGGTCTCAAACTCCCGACCTCTGGTGATCCACCCGCCTTGGCCTCCCAAAGTGCTGGGATTATAGGCATGAGCAAATCCCAGTTTCTGAGTCCGTTTACCCCAAAGCTCTCATTCTTGTTCATTCCATTAGGATGTTCTAGTTAAGTTGATTATGTCTTGGTGAACCCAAAGTGGCCTCAGTGCACCTATCTTGCAGGTTGTGGAGCCCAAGGCTTACCAGTTATTGTACTTGGGGACCTTTCGGATGAGGCCCTGCTGCTCCAGCAGGGTCAGTGTGGCAGTATTCTCAGCCTCTGTTCCATCACAGATGTGGATGCCCTCTGGTTGGCACAGGCGGGCACTGTGCTCTACAAAATCTTGAACGCCAGTGGGAAGCTGACCCAGATCTCCACTAAGCACTCGCAGGGTCTGGATGCTACGGCATGATGGCCAGCCTAAGGGGCTCAGCCCATGCCAGTTAAGCCTACAGGAGAAACAGGGAAGCAATGAGCTAGCTGCTGTCATCGAGGGTGGACAAGGCAAGTGGTGGGGAGACAGAAAGCCTGGGCTGTTGCAGCCTGCTAAAACATGTCTGCATGCAGGGACCATGAAGAGCAGGTTGCAGTTGGTGTGTGGGATGTGTTCAGGACACATGTACCTTGTAGCCTTTATGAGGCCTGAGGAGAGTGTCTCCTAGTCAGTTAGGGACAGATATGGCCAAATGAGCAAAAAAGGCACATGCCTGGCTGGCTGTGTGGAAGTGTCCATGTAGGCATGCTGATGTTACTGCATGTGTAGCCCATGCCCATGTTTAACTGTTTAATCAATGTTTAGAAATGAGTAGGGGGATGGCTGGGTGTGGTGGCTCATGCCTGTAATCCCAGCGCTTTGGGAGGCTGAGGCAGGTGAATCACGAGGTCAGGAGATCAAGACCATACTGGCCAACATGGTGAAAGCCCATCTACTAAAAATACAAAAATTAGCCAGATGTGGTGGCGTGTGCCTGTAGTCCCAGCTACTCAGGAGGCTGAGGCAGGAGAATCGCTTGAACCCGGGAGGTGGAGGTTGCAGTGAGCCGAGATTGTGACACTGCACTCCACCCTGGGCAACAGAGCGAGACTCTGTCTCAAAAAAAAAAAAAAAAAAAAAA
>NC_045439.1:122245577-122250663 GCF_002776525.5 Piliocolobus tephrosceles
AAAAAAAAAAAAAAAAAAAAAAAAGAGTAGGGGCCTTGGCCGGGCACGGTGGCTCAAGCCTGTAATCCCAGCACTTTGGGAGGCCGAGATGGGCGGATCATGAGGTCAGGAGATCGAGACCATCCTGGCTAACATGGTGAAACCCCGTCTCTACTAAAAAATACAAAAAACGAGCCGGGCGAGGTGGCTGGCACCTGTAGTCCCAGCTACTTGGGAGGCTGAGGCAGGAGAATGGCGTAAACCTGGGAGGCGGAGCTTGCAGTGAGCTGAGATCTGGCCACTGCGCTCCAGCCTGGGTGACAGAGCGAGACTCCGTCTCAAAAGAAAAAAAAAAAAAAAAGAAAAGAGTAGGGGCCTTTGGCTCAAGTGTCAAGAAGCTGGGCCCAGGTGACAACTTCATATGTCTGGTATTTGAAGCCTCATCCATTTTATTTCCATTTTTGAGTATAGTTTTTTATAAGTTAAAATGGCAACTGTTTTTATTCTTTCCTTCTGGTGTGTATGCTGTAAGACTATGAAAGCCCCAAGCAAAGGTCCCAGTCTTTCCAGTGCCAGGTTTCTAGATGAGGACTCTTGCACAGAGAATAGGTGACTGGATGCTGGGCTTCCAGGCCCTGATCTGCTGCTGCCCACTTGGACCAACAATGATTGCATAAAATGTTGCCCTCGGGTATTTTTGAACTGTGTGGAAGGTTGACCACTGGGGAATGAGTGTCACTGGCGGGAGTTCATGGGCTTAATTCTTAGGAGGTCAGTGTCCTGTTGTCTGTCCTATCATGGCCCTGGGGGAGAGAGAAGCAAGGTCTGCTCTGATTGGCCTGGACCCAAGGTGGAGTAAGCCTGAGAGAGCAAAGGCCATGAGAAGGATGTTACTCTCCTTCTCTACCAAGGCCTCGCCCATCAGAAACTGCCCCCACACCCAGGACCGCGTGACTCTGTGCTTCCCCTGGCTCTCCTTCCTAGAGGCCACATGCCTAGAGAGCTTTGGTGTTGGTGGGAGGGTGAAACAGCAGCCTGCTGGCAGCTGGGACTCAGAGGGTGTTAGCCTGGGGAAGGGAGAAAGCTCAGAGCATGGATGCGGGAGCTTGAGTCTGGCTGGGGTAGAAGCTGGGGTGGTTTCCGCTAAAGCAGGATAGATGATCAGTGTGGCCTCAGGGGCAGGGGAGGAAGGCTACTGGTACCGGGGTCTGTTCCTGCCTCAGAGGGAAGTTCTCCCTGAGCATTAATTTTCAAGACACACATCCTTGAGGAGAGCCTCTCTGCAGCTGGAGCCTCGCTCACGTTATCTCTTGTGAAGCCCCCACACCCTCCTACAGCCCCCTAAGTGGGACCTTTCCTTCAAAGACTACCCACAAGGGCTGCCCAAGTGGAACGGGCTGTGCGAGAGATGTGGGTCACTTCCGACTCTGAGACAAAAGCTGAGAAGAGAGGCCTCAGAGAATAAATAGAAAGGAGACTAAGAGGACGAGCAGACAAACAGGAGGAGCCAGGCCTGGACAGAGGAGGAAGCCAGCTATGTAAGAAACGAAGGCAACTTGGCACCCTCCTCCCACCTTGCTTGCCTCCCTCTCCTGGCCCCAGGTCCCTCGGGCTGCCCTGGACTTCCCGCCAGGTTCCGGTCCTTCCAGTCCGGGAAAGGCCGGGAATGGATGTTTAACCTTCCCATCTTCTTTAAGGGGCTCTGAGCTCAGTCTCCCGGGGCTCACGTACCCTTGTCCCCAGGGCCCTGCTGCCTCTCGAAGTACCCTGGGGCGCTGGCTGGGAGCCCGGTAGAGGTCCGAGGGAGGTATCTGGGAAGGAAAGGAGGATATGCGGAGACCCGACTCAGCAGAGACGAGCGAGGAGGGAGAGGAAGTTCTGAGAGTGACGGATAGAGATCGCGCGGTCAGAGGCGAGCGAGGCAGAGAAGGGGAGGTGCGGGCGGAAACGAGGAGCACCGGCCGGCTGCCCTCCCAAGAGACGCACGGCGCGGGAGGCTGGACCCACAGCAGTCGCCCCTGCCCGCCTCCGCCTAGGATGGGAAACCTGGCGGAGGCTGAGAGCAGGAGAGCGCCACTGGCAGCCCCGAGAGGGCGAGCGCAGCGGAAGGTGCGGGTGGGCCCCGGGCCGGGGGTCACTCACCGCAGGCCGGGGCGGTACAATGCGGCCATGGCACCTGGGCAGGGGCTGCGGGGTGGCCACGGAACCGAGCGGAGCCGGGGAGGTATGGAAGGCGGGGAAGGAGGGAGCGCGGCGAAGCTAGCCACAGCAGAGGCTGGCGGGAGGCGCTTAAAAAGGAGGGGGGCAGGCGCGGGGGCGGAACCTGGTAGGGCTGGCGCGAGCTTTCCTCCGCCCTGCCAGCGGGCTGGCTCCCTCGGCCTCGGGGCACCAGGCCCCCAGGCCGCCCCAACCCCTGCCTCCCAACCGCCAAACCCACCTCTCCCATTGGAGGACTGGATCCACCCTTCGGCCCCCGACTTCGAGGTCCCGCCCGCATCCGCCACCGCCCTACCCGCCGCACATGATGTAACTTTGAGGACTCTTGCTCCCGGGAGAGACACTAGCTGGCAAACAAGCTAGGAACGAGGCGAGGCCAGGGGCGGGAGGCCACAGGGGCCAGACGTCTAGAAGTTAGGGGGTTCAGCATTGCCTTTTCAGTTCCTCCTTCTGGGGACCCGACGCCCTGAGCCCTGGGCCTTTCTGTAGTCCAAGTGCCCAATGCTAAGGTCCACTTAGTCCCCAACTCCTAAATCTCTGCTTCTCCTCCTGATCAAGGCTTCTTTCTATCTTACCATGAAATGGTGGAGTCTCTCCACCCCTGGGTCTCTTCCTTGGTCCTCTGATCTGGTCATTCTCCTCCCCCAGCACACACCCCACCCCCGACGGAGTCTTATCTTACTCTGTCACCCAGGCTGGAGTGCAGTGGTGTGATCTCGGCTCACTGCACACTCCGCTCCTGGGTTCAAGCAATTATCCTGCCTCAACCACCAGAGTAGCTGGGATTACAGGCGCCCGCCACCACACTCGGCTAATTTTTTGTATTTTTTGTAGAGACGGGGTTTCTCCATGTTGGCCAAGCTGGTCTCCAACTCCTGACCTCGTGATCCGCCCGCCTCAGCCTCCCAAAGTGCTGGGATTACTGGTGTGAGCCACCACGCCCGGCGTGGTCATTCTTTCTCTCCACAATCCAATGAGGAAATGCATCTGCCCACCCAGCTACCACCATAAGGTCTTCAGGTGATTTCTCAAGCTATATCTCCATTCAGACATCTCTCTCCAACCTGAGACCACTGGATATCACCCGCAATGCTATATAGCACCTCAAACTCAGCGTTCCTATGATGGGTGGCTGCTCAGCATCCACTCCTCCTTTCTGGTAATAGCACCCTGATTTTCTTCTGGGGAACCGTCTCCTCAGTCTGTATTGTCATGTGGGTCTTATGTCACCCCTCTTGGGGGTAGGCTTGCAGTTTAGCCAACTTTTGTGTTCCTCACTCTGGCCACAGCAATCAGGGATGTTCAAGGATGGGCATGAGATCCCTCTCCGGGACTTTTTCTGAAAACTTTGGAAGTGAGCTCTGTTTCTGCTGAGTTGCTGAGCTGGTAGAATATAAACCTGGAGCTGCTGGGTATTACCTTGGCACTGCAAAGCAGGAACCTGTCTAAGAAGCCAGCCTAGAGGAAGCAGAGCAGGGAGATGGCGAGCAATGGATTCCTGATTTCAGTTATAGGAATCGATGCATTTCTTTTCTTGCTCAAGCTAATTTTAATTGGAGTTCTGCCACTTGCAACAGAAACAATCTTGATTCTCAGATTTCTTGGTGTTTTATGCTGGAACATAGTGGGACAATGAGAGCTGGTCTCCAGCTATGGGCTTGCTGCTGGTCCCCGTCTCTTCTCCCTCAGGCTGTAGCCTATACTCAACCTCAGGTATATGTATTTGGATCTCTTTCTCCCCAGTCTGTAGATCCAAACTCTGTCCACACTTACCCAGCTGCAAACAGATGCCTCTTGGCCACCCTTTGGGCCTAAAGGTGTGCACACTGGTGGCAGCATGGTTGACCTGAAGGTCATCTTCTTCTCCATAATCCTGCACTTGCTCTCATGGTTTCCTACTCAGCAAATGGCACCATCATCTGTCCAGTTGCCCCAAAGGGAATCAGTCTAGACTATTCTTATCCTCCATAGCTAATCAGATGCCAGGACCTTTGGATTTGTACTTCTCAATTAGCTCTCAAATCTGTAACTATCCCCAGGCCAGGGCCTTAGTTCAGGGCTTATCTCTCACCTGGCTTCAGGTGATAGCTTCTAAGGCACTTCTTGGACTCCTGCCTCTCCAAACACCAACCCCTCTCCCTACCAAGCCACTCCCCACACAGTGCATGCAAATCCACTTGGAGAGTTAAGAGAGAAGAATAATGTTTATGGTATGGACAGTAAGTGCCAGGCTTTGTGTCAGCAACTCTGCATGCATAATCTCATTCTGTTTCACAACTATATTTTACACATGTGGACATAGGCTTAAAGATTCATTTGCTCAAAGTCACACAACTGGTTAGCAGGATAAATGGAATCTGAATCCAGATCTTTCTAATTACCAAGTCCTCCTCTCCCTGTAAATCCTATACTGTCCCCTTGATTTACCATTAAAAATTAGATCATATCACTCTTAAACTTAAAATTTCTTCAAGGCTCTTTCCATCACATGGTATCTTATGTCCTTCATAATCTGACTCCTATTTATCTAATGTTGTCACCCCCACATCCCCACTTGCCTCCTTTTCTCCTACGTACTGAACTCTGAAGTTTCTAGAGCACTTTTGTGAACTTTTTCTGGACATCTGCACTCAAGTGAAACACACACCATCCTAGCCAACATGGTGAAATCCCGTCTCTACTAAGAATACAAAAATTAACTCAGTGTGGTGGCACACGCCTGTAGTCCCAGCTACTCAGGAGGCTGAGGCAGGAGAATTGCTTGAACCCAGGAGGCAGAGGTTGCAGTGAGCCAAGATCGCACCACTGCATTCCAGCCTGGGCGACAGAGCAAGACTCTGTCTCAAACACACACACACACACACACACACACACACACACACACACACAC
>NC_045439.1:122250673-122272097 GCF_002776525.5 Piliocolobus tephrosceles
ACACACACACACACACACACACACACACACACACACACACACACACACACATGCCTTTTCTGTTCATCCCTTAGAATGAACATCTATTTCATCTGTGTCGCTTCTATCCCATGTATATGCCTATATTTTTGTACTTATCACACTTTACTATACCGTAGTTACTTTTATATCTCTGTAATCCTCACTAGAGTGATGATTTCAGTCTTGTTTTTTTCCTAGTTCCTAGCAGTACCTGGCCTATAATAGGCACTTAATAAAAGTTGGTTGAATAAAAGAATGAATGAATGCCACGTTTCTGAATCATTCTTTTTCACCATTACTTTTTTCTCTAGCTTTAGGCAAATGGAGCAAGGGGCTCATGTGTGGATTTCCTTGTACTGCTCATTTCCCCTTACCTGCCACACACTTTAGTTCCCTGCCAGGGGAGCCTGGCCCACCAGCTGGCCCCATGTCCAAGGAGTACCACCAGGGGGCGGAGTGTGACCAGCCTTGCCCTGATCTGCATTGTCCTCCCTGGGGCCTCTGGGTTCATCCTTGAAGTCTCACAGCCCCCGCGTAGTGGATGCTGTGGTGTGCAGCCCAGATTCCCCCTTCAGGATCGTGGCGCTCATTATTCCAGCTGCTGAGTGTTGGCTGCTGATGGCTCACAGCTGAGTACTTCCTTGAGCACTATCTGTGGCCAAAGGGAGCTGTCTCACCAAATGCAATGCCTGCTTCCTGGGGGCAGAATGTATCCAATGAATGGTTGTTATAAAGTACAGAGGCCTAGCCCTTTGCCTCAGTTTGGGACAACTCTGAAGGTCCATCCCAGTCCCAGAGCTCTTTAGGCTCAGCTGATTACAACTGCAGTGCCATTCAACTGTTCCCTCTCTCGGGGCCTGCAACTCTCACTTTCTTCGAAAGGCTCCCTGCCCCCTGCCCAATAAACCACTTGCAAACAAGGTTCTGTCTCAGAGTGTGCTTCCAGTTGCAGATATTCCCCAGGCTCAACTTGGTTATGGCATTAGTCCTCTAATCTGACTCTTAGTTCATTGTTGCCTTCCTCCACAAACACAAAGTGCTGACATATGTGATCCTTTAGAACACAAATCTGATCACATCATGTCTCTACTGAAAACCCTCAGTAGCTTCTCCCTGCTCTTAGAGTAAAGCCCAAACCCGTAATCCCAGCAATTTGGGAGGCCGAGACGGGCGGATCACGAGGTCAGGAGATCGAGACCATTCTGGCTAACACGGTGAAACCCCGTCTCTACTAAAAAAATACAAAAAAAAAAAAAAACTAGCTGGGCGAGGTGGCCGGCGCCTGTAGTCCCAGCTACTCGGGAGGCTGAGGCAGGAGAATGGCGTAAACCCGGGAGGCAGAGCTTGCAGTGAGCTGAGATCCGGCCACTGCGCTCCAGCCTGGGCGACAGAGCGAGCCTCCGTCTCACAAAAAAAAAAAAAAAAAAAAAGCCCAAACCCTTAATGTAACCTCCCACACTCTGCGTGATCTGGCCCCTGCTGACTTCTCCAGCTTCATCTATCACTGTTCTTCCCACCTTCCAGGCTTTCTACTCTTTGGCTACGTGGATCTTTTCTCAGTTTTGTGAGCATGTCTACCTCTTTCCTGCCTCAGAGTCTTTGCATATGTTGTTTCTGCAGCCTGGAATTCCCACCCTGTCCACACCTCCAGGCAGGGTCACTTCTTATTCACCTGACTAGTCTTGGTTTAACATGACTTTCTTAGGCAACCTGTCCCTGTGATCCATCCCCTCTGGCCTTGTATTAGAGTATGTCTTCATGGAAGAAAATTTCATAGCACCCTGCCCTTCTTCATAGCACATTCATCTCTATTTAAATGGTTTGTTGTTATGTAGACACATCTCTAACATATGTAGGACCTGCAGCAAGAGTACAAATAGAGGCCCTCAAACCTTGTGTTTAAATATTTAAAATGGGCTGGGTGTGGTGGCTCACACCTTGTAATCCCAGCGCTTTGGGAGGCAGAGGCTGGAGGATCACTCGAGCCCGGGAGTTTAAGACCAGCCTGAACAACATAGTGAGACTTCTTCTCTACAAAAAATAAAAAATTAGCCAGGCATGGTGGTGTGCGCCTGTAGTCCCAACTGCTTGGGAGACCAAGGTGGGAGAGAGCTTGAGCCCAGGAGTTCAAGGCTGCAGTGAGCTGTGATTGCACCACTGTACTCCAGCCTGGGTGACAGAGTGAGATCCTGTCTCAAAAAAATAAAAAATAAAAATAAAAAAATTAAAATGTATAACTCAGGGTCGGGCACAGTGGCTCATGCCTGTAAACCCAATGCTTTGGGAGGCTGAGGCGGGTGGATCACTTGAGGTCAGGAGTTCGAGACCAGCCTGGCCAAAATGAAACCCTGTCTCTACTAAAAGTACAAAAATTAGGGCAGGTGCAGTGGCTCACGCCTATAATCCCAGCACTTTGGGAGGCCAAGGTGGGCGGATCACGAGGTCAGGAGATCCAGACCATCTTGGCTAACACGGTGAAACCCCATCTCTACTAAAAATACAAAGAAAAATTAGCCGGGCATGATGGTGGGTGCCTGTAGTCCCAGCTACTCAGGAGGCTGAGGCAGGAGAATGGTGTGAACCCAGGAGGCAGAGCTTGCAGTGAGCTGAGATCACACCACTGCACTCCAGCCTGGGGGACAGAGCAATACTCTGTGTCAAAAAAAAAAAAAAAAAAAAAAATTAGCTGGGCATGGTGGTGCATGTCTGCTACTCAGTAGGCTAAGCCAGGAGAATCACTTGAACCCAGGAGGCAGAGGTTGCAGTGAGCTGAGATCACACCACTGCATTCCAGCCAGGGTGACAGAGCTGTCCAAAATATATATATATATAAAAAACACAGGCTAACAAACTGTTACAGAAAATATATTCTGTTCTACCTTGACAAATATATTGACAAATATATACTTCACAATGGCCTGGAAGGCCAGGTTCAGATTTGTATTTTATTTGGAATCCTCAGGGTTCTGCACCAGAATGTGGTGGTGTAGGGGAATGTAGTTTTGGCCACTGGCCCTCAGCTGGGCCCACTTCGCCTTCCACCCCTGACGCCATCTTGGACTGCAAGGGGCCTTGTGTGGAACCATGTGGACCTCCCATCAGACCATCCCAAGTCTGTCCACAGCCTCCTGCAAGCGGCTGCCCCTTGTCTACCCTTTGATCTTGAAATGTGTGAACCAGTCATGTGGCCCAGCTGTGGGAGAGTAAACTCAGGCAAGAGGTTCATGTGGGCTCTAGGAGTGGGCTCGGGCCTTTTGGACAGGGAATGCTTAGCTATCTGGAGTGTGGTCCTGAGAGAGTTAAGGTATGGGCAGAGGAGAGTTGGACTTCTCACCCATGTGGTGGGACATAGTCAGAGGAGGGCCAGAGTGGAGCCTTCTAAAGCACAGGGCCCAGGGCAGGGGCCACTCATGCCTGGGCCTAAGGACAATAATTTATTTATTATTATTATTTTTTGAGACAGGGTTTCTTTCTGTCTCCAAAGCTAGAGTGTAGTGGCGCCATCATGGCCCACTGCAGCCTCGACCTCCCCAGGCTCAGGTGATCCTCCCACCTCAGTTTTTGTATTTTTAGTAGAGACAGGGTTTTGCCATGTTGCCCAGGCTGGTGTCAAACTCCTGGGCTCAAGCGATCCACCCGTCTTGGCCTTCCAAAGTGCTAGGATTACAGGCATGAGCCACTGCACCCAGCCAAAGGGCAATAATTTGATGTTTCTCTGTTTCAGCAGTCTGTAAGTTTCTTGAAGTCAGGGCTGGTATTGGTCTAAGTTACTGAGGAGTTGCTAATGTCTTACTTAGGGTGTGGTGCAGAATAGGTGTTTAATATGCATTTGTCAAATGACCGTAGGAGGTACACCAAGAAGAGGTTGAGGATTTGGATCTATTACTGAAGATCTAGATACCATGAGCCAGAACTAGGAATGAGAACCAGTCTTTCAGGGTTCCAAAAATGGGAGTGCAGGACAGAGGAGAAGAGGGTAGCATCCTGAAAGCCTGACTGTTTCATCTTCTCTCCTTCCTCTTCATTTTCTACCCTACTCCTGCAGGCCCTTTGCCTGCCTGCCCCTCTTTCCCCATGGTCCAATATCACTCCATCCGTATCTTGCTACCTTTCTGTCCTTTGGCCACTGGTCTTCCTCTGTGGCCTATCTATGTGTCTGTTTCTTTGTATTGGTGTCTAGGTCTTGGTCCCCAAGAACTCTTACTGTTCTAGTCCTTGTTCCTCTCCACCCCTCTTGTTGTCCTCTACTCCCTTCTTGGTCCTCTCCTGGAAGACTTCCTCTCTTTACCCATCTCTTCCATGTGTCTACGTCTTTCTGTCTCCTTTAATCCAAATCCCCATGGAGCCCCTGACTTGTCCTGTCCTCTATCTCACATTTATACCTACTGCCTCCCTAGTATCCTTCCTCTGTTCTATTATTCCTGGAGTCACGCTGGCTTCATCTTTTTCATTCCTATTTTCCTGTCTCCAGATGTCCTTGAGCCCGTCAGTCTCAGTATTCATTTCTCAGTCTTCAGTGGATATGGGAGATGGGCTCTACTTTCTGGGTCCCCACTGACTGCCACAGACTCTCCTCTCCATGCCCTTGGTCCTTTCCTCTGGCCCAGACTGGGCCCAGCCCTCACTCCCCCAACTCCTTTCCCTGGTTTAGTGGTGCCTGGTCTGAGCCCCAAGCAGCTCAACTTGCCTGAGCTTGTTTAGTCTGACTCCCTTAGCCCGTTAGCAGCTTAGCCCTCCCACCTCTCCTTTGAGCCCTCCAGTAAACAAGAGGATCAGTGCAGACCTGACAGCTGCTGGTTGGGGGCAAGTGTCTGGCCAGGCCAGAGCAGGCATGAAAAAGGGGCTGCACTCAACATTTCCCATTCCTTCTTCAACCAGGGAAATTGTAGAGTCTCTTTCCTTGGTGTCCACTTTAGAGAGCTACATTCCATGGGCATGGGTGTGGGGTCCTGCCTCTCCATGATCCTTATTCCCATTTTGTGGTTGGTTCCTAGGCCTTAGGCTTTTTTATTCTTTTGAGAAAGCAGCAGTAGATCCAGGCAGTCACACAGAGAAGCCTGAATGGTGACGATGGTTTCTGCTCCTTAAAACAGACACCCAGGTGTGGGAAGAGAGTGATGTCATCTGATCTAGGTTTTCCAATATGTGTATGGAAAGCATGGTAGGAGAGACCACATACACACGCACAGACATATACACATGCCTCCCCAGGGCAGCTGGGTAGACTGTAGGCATTCTGTGCGGTTCTCAAACTATCTTTCTTTTCTTTTCTTTTTTTTTTTTGAGCTAGAGTCTCTCTCTGTTGCCTAAGCTAGAGTGCAGTGGTGCGATCGCAGCTCACTGCAACCTCCACCTCCTAGGTTCAAGTGATTCTCCTGCCTCAGTAGGAGTAGCTGGCATTACAGGTGCCCACCACCATGCCCAGCTAATTTTTGTATTTTTAGTGGAGAGGGGGGTTTCACCATGTTGGCCAGGCTGGTCTTGAACTCCTGACCTCAAGTGATCCACCCACCTTGGCCTCCCAAAATTCTGGGATTACAGGCCTGTACCACTGTGCCTGGCCTTTAAACTTTCAAGCATGTCAGACTTGCTGGAAGACAGATTTCTGGGCTCCACCCCCAGAGTTTCTGACTCAGTAGATTTAAGGTGAGACCAGATAACATGTATTTCTAGCAAGTTCCCAGGTGATACGGATGTTGCTGCTCTGGGGACCACACTTCAGAAACCACCATCTTAGATAATCTGTATCTGCCAGCTCTTCCCCAACATCTAAGGCTGGGACCAGGTTAAGTTTTATAAGTGATGACCTTTGGGATCTGATGGACACCCAGGCCTCTGTGTTGAGAAAGAGGACCTATTAACCCCATGGGAGTTTTGGGTGGCCTCAGAAGGTAGGGAGTGGCCTTTAACTCCATAGACCCTATTTAAACAGCTTCGGACAGGTTTAAACATCTCCTTGGATAATTCCTAGTATCCCTGTTCCCACTCCTACTCAGGGATGATAGCTCTAAGAGGTGTTAGGGGATTAGGCTGAAAATGTAGGTCACCCCCCAGCCATCTGGGAACTAGAATGAGTGAGAGAGGAGAGAGGGGCAGAGACACACACAGGGAAAAGGTGAGAGAAAGCAGAGGGCATGTGAGGCCAGTCACAAAAGTGTCTCCAATGGACTGGTGGTGATTAGATTTCAATGTCCCTTGAGGCCCAGAAGTAAGGAACAGAGTTCCCTGTTCTCCTTTCTCCTACCCCTTCTCCCAAGCTGGGCTGCGTGTCCTGGGGCTGGATCAGCAAGAATGGGAGAGACAAAATACAGGATGGCCAAGTCCTGGAGATCCCCTGTGGGAAAAGTTGCTTTCCTTTCTGATGCAACCGCTATGAGGGACATAAGACCAGTCAGCATGAAGGTGGGGCAGAGGCAGAAATGTGAGGATTCTTGAAAATAGGACACAGACCCAATAGGCCAGGTGAGAGTGGGCCTGGGAGAGCTTATAGTCTCCAAAGACAGACGAGGAGCTGCAGGGTCTTGGAAGGTGGGGGTCCTGGGAGTTTGTCTGGTCCTGTTTTTCCAGTCCCAGGCTATGCATGGCTAGGGCTGAGGGTTGTGTTCACATGGAGGGGTGGTGGTTGAGACCCATGTGGCTCTCCGAACTGGGAAACTGAGCACTTGGGAGTCGGATCATCAGTGAGGAGCTTTGTTGGGGAAGATGCCCCCTTTCCTTCTTTGAGAATAAACATACTTGTACTCTCCTCTCTCTCCATTTCCCCCAACCCCAGGCCAATAAGATATGCAAATGATCTCCTTACCTCATTGGTTGGAGGCCCCAGGACCACAGATGACCTCAGAGAGCTGGCCCTTTAAGAATGCCCTTTGGGCTCTGTGCCCACAGCCCCCTGGAGCTGAGCAGAGGCACCAGGCCCTGCTCCATGGAGCCTTCAGTCTCCTGGGAAGCTGTGCCTGTCTGGCTCTGGCACTGACCACATCCTCTCTGCCATTTCTAAAGTGAGTATATCCAGGGCCTACCTGGGTGCCAGGCCACTCACCTAGAACCCCCTCTTTCAACACCTGCTCTTTGTTGTCTGTTTTCAAGAATCCTTACACTTTGGTACCCTACTCCATTGCCACCCTGACTGGCCTGTGTCCCTCACTGCTATCACGTCAGAAAGACAAACAACCTTCCCCACTACTCCTTCTGTACATCCAATTCTTTCTGGGTACCTCTCTCAGTATCTCACCATCTCCTTTCTGCTAAGACCCAGTTCCTTTAATCTGTGTCTGTTTCCATCCCCTCTGTCCTCTCAAGGGTGACAGGTTCCATAGAGAGGGCAACAACCCTGCCATGGAACAGGAAGAGAGAGGCCTGAGTCTTACTCTTGCCTCTCTGGGTAGAGCCTGGGCGTCAGAGATGTGGTTGGAAAGAGGGCTACCTAGGCTTGGGGAATCAAGAAGGAGCCGAAGTCTAAGCCCTGGGGATGAACACTCCCTGCTGCACACCTTCTGGGGATGGGGTGGGAGTTACTGGAATTGGGAGCTGGACTAGAGCTTGAACTTCAAGGCTGGGAAGGGTATCTGAGGTCACCCAGCCAGAAGTTCCTCAGGTGAACATGTGCCCCATGGTTGATAACAGACAGGAGAGTTCCTTGGTGACATAAGTTTAGGACACTTTTTGTTGAACTTGAACAGATGGTTTACTAAAGGATCGCTCAGGTTAATATGCTCTTGTGCTATGTGAATCTGTAAGAGGTGGGGATAGGAGGCAACATTTCTCAAAATTATCTGAGCAGAGACCTCTTCTTGGGTGTTCCAGAGTGTTCCAGAGAACACTCTTTGGTGTATGTTACAAAGTCTAACTGCCCTCATTGAACAGAAGGGAAAACGGCTCAGAAGGGTGAAGGTGATCTGCTCAAGTTCACACAATGTAACAAGTTGTGAATAGAAGAAGGAAAATCAGTCTTGGTCGGTTCCCCGTGGAGACTGGCCTTGAGAAAAGATGGTGGCCAGGTGATCCTGATCTTTCTAGAACTAATTCTTGGACCTTTCTTTTTTCCATATAAAGACTCTTGCCCCTACAAAAGGATTCATTGATTGATTAATTCGTGGAACAAATGTACACTGAGGGTCTTCTATAGGCAAGACACTTCCCTGAGTGCTTTGAGAGACAGAGAGGTATAACAACACATTATCCTTGTATTTTAAAATTCACAGCATACATGCCTTCCCACTGTCCTAAAATATACACTCACTCTGTCACAGTTAATTAAGCAATTTTTAAAAATGGCTTGGAAGTGGAATGATGCCTCTTGAGATGACAGACCTCTCGGCATGTCTCAGCACTAGGGTTGGGAGCACTGCCATACTGCTCTTGCTTTTCATAGATCCTGAGGCATCAGTGGGGTGAGAGGCTGTACTGTCCTTTTCCTCCTTCAGGAATTCAGCTGCTTGTCCCCTATCAGGAGCCCCTGCCCTCTGAAAGGTTACTCCTCAGCCTGGCGGGGACTGTGCAGTGAACAGAGCTGCACCATCCCTCTGGCTTTCCCAAACTCTTGCTCCAGGGCCCTTGGGCTTTGAGGGAAGAGGGACTTGGTGAAGAGGGGATGGCAGGTGGCCTCCAGGTGCTCCAGACCTCTCCTCCTCTTTGCAGGTGCACCCCTCTCAGCCCAGCTCCAGAATGGCCCTGCCCCCCAGTCCCCTGGCCATGGAATATGTCAATGACTTTGACTTGATGAAGTTTGAGGTAAAGCGGGAGCCCTCTGAGGGCCGACCTGGCCCCCCTACAGCCTCACTGGGCTCCACACCTTACAGCTCAGTGCCTCCTTCACCCACCTTCAGTGAACCAGGCATGATGGGGGCGACCGAGGGCACCCGGCCAGGCCTGGAGGAGCTGTACTGGCTGGCTACCCTGCAGCAGCAGCTGGGGGCTGGGGAGGCACTGGGGCTGAGTCCTGAAGAGGCCATGGAGCTGCTGCAGGGTCAGGGCCCAGTCCCTGTTGATGGGCCTCACAGCTACTACCCAGAGAGTCCAGGGGAGACAGGAGCCCAGCACATCCAGGTGAGTGGTCAGCAAGCTGGCCTGAGGGGAGGCAGGGCAAGGAAGGAGGACTACCCAAGGGAGGAAGGGGAGCTCCCAGAGGGGGTTATGGACTGGGACAGGGGACAGAGGGCAGGAGAAGGGAAGAAGGTCCCTTGAAAGAAATCAGATCGAGAAAACTACATTCTGCTTCTCCCCCTTTTCTCAAAATGGAGAGAAATGAGTAGGCTGAACCAGGAGGAGCAGGGAGAAGATAAGATTAGCAGAAAATCCAAAGGGAAGAATTGAGCTGGGGAGTGGGCCACTCCAGGAGATAAACAGAAACACGGTGTGTGGAAACCAGGGAAAGGGTTATGTGTGGAGTGGAGCCGGGTTAAGACTGGTTTAGATTGGCCTTTTCAAGACTTCGTGCTTCCCAGCCCCCAACCTTCTCAGGAAGGATTGGTACTCATCCTATTAATTACAGACACAGATGGGGGTGTTGAGGGCATTAGGATGTAATCCAAATCCTGTGAGGGTCACCGGGTTGCGGGCTTCAGGACAGGGAAACGCAGAGCGTTGGAGGGTTGGGGGCCGTCTGGGCGTGGGTCCACTGGACACACCCGGGCCTGGAGCTGGATGCCGGGGATCCCAGAGACGAGCCCGGGGTTCAGGTGCGCGGTGGGCTCGCCTGACCGTGGCCGGCTCGCCTGACTCAAACAACGGTCAGCTGGGGAACCCGGAGAGCGTCGGGGCCTGGGGCGGGGTCTGGACTGAAACAGACTGCGTGGAAGGGCGAGCCTTCGGGTGAAGGTGGAAGCCGGGGCGGGGCGGGGCCAGGTAGCGTCGGGCCCCCGGGGCTGACCCGGTTTCTGCACTCTCCCTCCGCAGCTGGCCGAGCGGTTTTCCGACGCGGCGCTGGTCTCGATGTCTGTGCGGGAGCTAAACCGGCAGCTGCGGGGCTGCGGACGCGACGAGGCGCTGCGGCTGAAGCAGAGGCGCCGCACGCTGAAGAACCGCGGCTACGCGCAGGCCTGTCGCTCCAAGCGGCTGCAGCAGCGGCGCGGGCTGGAGGCCGAGCGCGCCCGCCTGGCCGCCCAGCTGGACGCGCTGCGGGCGGAGGTGGCCCGCCTGGCCCGGGAGCGCGATCTCTACAAGGCTCGCTGTGACCGGCTAACCTCGAGCGGCCCTGGGTCCGGGGAACTCTCCCACCTCTTTCTCTGAGCCATTCAGAGCACCTTGTGTTGTAGTGGGGGCTGGGTGGGGTGGCACCGCCCAGGAGGCGGCTGCACTGTTCTCTGCGTCGTTACCAGAGCGCCTTCTGGTCCTAGCCACGCCCTGTATGACCGCGCAAATATCCCCAAAGCTTTTGGGTTCTCAAGTCATGCCCGAATTTAGATGCTGGTCATTTTCTGGAGAGGGGTCCCCTCCCCTTACGAACACAGAAACCCAGCCCACATGACTAGCAGGCTGAGCTCTGCAGGGACCAGTGCCAGGCACTGGGGGGTGGAAGTGTGGTGACACAGTGAATGAGAGGTGGGGGAGGGTTGCAGCTCCCACCTCAGTTTAGTTTTTAATTCAAGGTTTTCAACCTGTAACACATTAAAGCTGTAATTAGCAATAAGGCTCTATTTTCATTCTGAAGCTTGTAACCTCCCCATTTTAGCACTACAGAATTTTCAAGGTTTCAACACCCAATAACTAGACAGACTAGGAACTCTATCCAAGATGCTTTTTCCCTGCCCAACCCTGTGGCCTTCAGGGCTCAGAGCAGCAAAGGCCTGAAGAGTGAGCTCTGGGGGTTGTTGGTGTGGGTTGGGAGAGAGCTCTGTGCAGAAGTCTGGAAACCTGGGTCCTAGTCCCAGCTCTTCATGGGATCCCCCTGTCACCTTGAGCAAATCGATTACTTCCTGGACTTGTGTTACTTCATCTAATTCTCATTTGGATTGGACGACTTCTGCTCCCTTTCCAGTTCTGGCATCTCCCCAGTGTGGAAGTCCCAGTGGTCTCCCCAAGAAGTCCCCAAGACAATCTCGCCAAGGGCACCTCCTATCCTGCTCCGGTTTCCCAGCTGCAGCCTAGGCAGGGGATGCACAGCCCAGGTGAGGAAGCCTGGCTTCTCTGTGAGCACATACATGGGTCCTCTGCAGCTCCCTCCAGGCTTCCTGGGCCTCCAGACCTGCACAGGGTGCTCCTGCCACCTCCCGCCTCTCTGAGGGCTGAGGCGAGACTTCTCCTGGGATGACAAGGAGCTGAGAGAGTGCAGCTTTTGTGAATTAAACTTGAAGTCCAGGCAGAATTCTAATGCAATAGGCTAAATGCTCCTGCAATTTAAGAAGTGTTCATTCTTTATCCCTGCTTCAGGCTACTGTTTTGTGTGTCTGTGTGTGGGAGAGGGAGAGAGAGGGAGAGAGCGAAAGAGCAAGAAAAAGGGAAGTCCCCACCTGGAGCTGAGTGGCACATCTGTTATGGGGAGCCAATGGAAATGGGGTGGAGGGGCAGGCATTGGAACAGATGGATCCTCCCCCTCTCACCACCACCACCACCAAACTCAGAAGCCTCAGTGGCCCAACTCAGCCTGTCTGTGGCTATCCAGGTCTCACAGTTTCCATGGTAACCCAGTCCTCCAGTTCAGCAGCCTAAGGGGAGGGCAGATGGGGCCTCTGGGCAGAGCACAGGCGTTGTGCTGGGAGCAGCCACCTCACCAGTTACTGTCATCTGTCCTCTACTGGACATAATAAATGGGAGAAGCTTTCGGGCATGGGGGAAGAAGCTCCCATATGTCCCTCTTCCTTTCTCCCCCCTCTCTCCACCCCCTCCCCAGCTGTCTCTTCTCTTCCCATCACAGTTCTTGCTCCCTCTTCCCCCTCCTCTATCCCAGCTCATCCCTCCTCCATGTAGGAGCCTGCAATGGGAGTCCTCTCCTCCATCGCTCTCAGAATTTCTCTCATCTCCTCTCCCTTCCCCACCAGTGGCCACTGGCTATCCTCTCTGGCTCTGGATTCTCTCTCCGAGGGGCTCACAGAATCTTTAGCTTCTCTTTCTTCATCCCTTTCCACACTCATTGTTGAAGGGACAGGATGGGGCAGGGAGGGTTCTTCCAAGAGCCCAGCTCTTTTTCTCTCACTCTAAATTTCACCTGTGTCTATCCTTGCCTGCCCTGGAGCTGTAATTCAGACCCACTACTTTTCTTGTTCACTTTTCTCACCTGCATGGCACACAAAGGCAGACAGAACCATCCACAGACACCTGAGCACACAACTAGGCCTCATATACCTGGGTCTCAAAATGATACTCCTGGGTCACCTGAATATACTTAAAAAAAAATTGCACACTGCAGTGATTAAGAGTAGTGCTTTAGGTGGGGCGCAGTCGTTCCTGCCTGTAATCCCAACACTTTGGGAGGCCAAGGAGGAAGTTTGAGACCAGCCTGGCCAACATAGCAAGAACCCTGTCACTACAAAAGTAAATAAATAAATAAAATAATTCAGATGTAATGGCATGCACCTGGAGTCCCACCTACTCAGGAGGCTAAGGTGGAAGGATAACTTGAGCCCAAGAGTTCAGGGATGCAGTGAGCTGTAATTGTGCCACTGCACTCCAGCCTGCGTGGCAGAGTGAGACCCTGTTTCAAGTTGTAGTTCTACCAGTTTTTTGACCATGGGTGAGTTAAAACGAAGCCTCACTTGATTGTCAGAAAAATGGTGAAAATAATGGTAACCACCTACTGAGAATAAATGCATTTAAATAAGCACTTAGCATAAAGTTGACACATGCTACATAATGATATTTGCTGTTGTTGCTGATGTGATCGTTAAGTGTGTGAATCTGTGTATTCACACACTGCACATCCCTGAGTCCATGAGTGTGACCCATTAAGGCCATGAACAGACACACACATTGACACACCCAGGAAACCAGACTGTACAGGCCTTAGATGCTCCACTATGTTCCCAGTTCACTAGCAGACCTGCTGCCCTCCTTTTAGTACCCCCAGCACCTGTTCTTGGCCCGCCCCACAGCTGTGTGGGGGCTGGGGTTCAGCTCCTGGGGGACTCAGCGGGGCCTCTCTGGAGACAGCTATAAGAAAGCTTCAGTCCGCCCCCATGACAGCCCCTAATTATCCCCGTATCTCCTGTAATTAACCTCCATGGTGTGTGGACCCCCTGGGGTTGGGAGGTGAGGGTGGGGACTCCTCAGATCCCACTGGCACATAGTTGGGGTAAGACTGCAGAGACAGCAGCCTGCCTGGGGAGCTCTGTCTCAGATTTTGAAAGGTGCTGGTCCTCATTTCTTATGGTGTGTGTGGGTGTGCTGCAGGCTGCCCAGTGGACATCTGAGGCATGATGGTTAGAGGCTGAGGTGCTAGGAGCAGTTCTCTTTATTAATGGCTAGAAAGTCAGGATCACCCAAGGAAGTCACTGAGGGGCCACAGCATTAAGGGTGTGGGGTTTGGAGAGATAGGAGCAGGGCCCACCACTCACGTCCAGAACCCAGGGGGCACAGCTGGTCCAAGAGGTGGAGGCATTGGTCACTGGAGTCACGAGGGTCAGGACAGGCACCTGGGAGTAGGGGGGAGAGTCATAAACACTCTCTTTTACACTACACCCAGCCTAGATGGGCTCTACCAAGCCCCACTTTGCACCCCCTGTGTCCACTCCTTTGGACCCCCCAGGACTCACTGAGAGGCTGAGGGAGCGTCGGTCCGGAGGGTAGCAGTCATGGGCTAGGGCTGGGAGTCGTGGCCAGTGTGCAGGGCCTGGGAGCCCCAGGGCTGATGCCCTGGCTGGCGTAGTACTCCACCACCTGCCGTGGCACCTCAGCCAGGACACACTTGGCGAGTGCAGAGGGGGCAGCCTAGGGTGGGGACCGTGATGTGGTTAGGGGTGGGAGGACGAGTAGGGCAGGCAGGGTCAGCTGAGGGAGAAGTGGGGCTTCAGGGTGGCCAGTTAGGCTCCAGCGTCCTTAGCAGGACATCAAATGGTGGAAGACGAAGGTCAGATTTGGGGGGATGAGAAGCTGAGGAGTCCTTCAGCCGGAAGGGGCCCAGGGGACTCACATCCTTGAAGTCTCGGAAGGGCACAAACTGGACAATGTCTCGGGCTGCAGGCACCCCTCGGGGGCAGCGCAAGGGACCGTCGTCGCCATCCAGCAGCCGCATGTCAGAGAAGTCAGCATTGCCCACGCCCACAATGATGATGGACATGGGCAGGCGGGAGGCACGCACGATAGCAGTGCGAGTCTCAGCCATGTCGCTCACCACACCGTCAGTGAGCACTAGCAGCACCGAGTACTTCTGAGGGCGAGCAGAGAGGGTGGAAGGGTCGGCTTTGTGTGCAAGGGCATTGACACCGTTTCCACCCAGGTGCAGGCCCTGGCCCTGGCACCACTTGAAGACACATGGGGTAGCTCCTGTTTGCCCACCATGTCTTCCTACCGTGGCTTGGCCTGTGCTCTGCTCCCGCTGGGCCGGCTCAGCCACACGGTTGATGATGGGGGCCACGTTGGTGGGGCCGTAGAGCTGGATCTGGGGCAGGCAACGACGGTAGGAGGCGATGACCCCTGAGATCTCTGTGGGTGAAGAGAAGTTGAGAAGCTGGCAGAAATGAGCAGGGCCCCTTCCTGACACTCCTTAAAGCAAGGAAGTGCTTCCAGGTCTGAGGACTGCCCTGCCGTCGAGTTCCTTCATTAAGCAGTGGGAGAGTTGGACGGTCCCTTGGTGGGGAGAGTTGGGGGCAGATGCTGGGCCTCGGCCCTGGAAGCCTCACCTGATGAAGACAGGCCTGGGATGGGTAGAAGGGACAGGAAGCTGGGCCCTTGGGAATGGAGTCTGTGCTCCTGTGTGGGGTGTGTCTGGGGAGAGGCGGGGCAGGTGAAAATCTCCCCTTTTACCTTCACATTCAGGATTTTCCGGGTCAAAGTTGATAGCAAAGTCATGGGACACCTGCAAGGGCAAGGCGGGAGCAGTGAGGGCCTGCCTCTTCTTCCTGACTGACATGCCCCCCATCTCCTTCCTTCCCTTGCATCTAGCCTACCTCGAAGTTGGGGGGGATTCGAGCCCCAAAGCCAAAAGCTGGGAACCGCTTATCACTGGGGAGAAGAAAAGGCTGTGGAATCCGTCGGGCAAGGCCTCGCTGCCTGTTCCCTCCCGCCCCACTCCCTCCTACCTGTCATAGTCCTGGCAGATGCCTCCCACTGCACGCAGGGCCTGCAGGTAGTGGTTGGGCTGTCGGGGGCTGAGGCAGTGCAGGGACTGGCTGCTCCTCGGGTCCCCATTGGAGGCGGTGAAGTCGATGGCCACCTGGGTAGGGGTAGAAAAAAGGTCATGCTGCAGCCATGAGAGCCACCAGATTGCCTAGGCCAGAGCTGGGATCTGTAGGGAAGACTAAGATGAGTTGGGGGGGGAGGCTACAGGTAGCCACATAATGATGGGGGGTACATAAGCTGACAATGCAAAGGCTCGTGAGCAGCCCAAGTGTGAGCAGTGGAGATTCTGGGCTCCTTCTATTCACTATGGACTCAGCCCCTCCCTCTTGCCTGTGTGCCCTCCCTCTGAGTATTTACCGTGAAGCTGATCTGGCAGCCACCCATGATGTAATCCAGGAAGGTGTGTACCTTCTCCACCTGGAGGTAGGGAGAAGGGTAAGGTGAGGGGATGGGGTGGTCCTTTGAGGAGGAAGCGTGGGTAGGGCTTCTGTGGGGAACATGGGGAAGCCAGAGTTTTTTGGGTTGCAGTTGGGGGTGAGATAGGGCAAGGGTTCCCAGTTCCCAGAAGCAGAGAAACTGGTCTTTGAAACAAGGGAAGGGTTGAACCTGAGAGTGTGGTAGGGGCAGGGACTGGGGCAAGGCTTGAAGCAGGAAGTGAAATTTACCGTGCACTGGGCCAGCACTACCGTCCCTGAGCTCTTGTAATTCTTCTTCTTGTCCCGATACTTGGGGTTGATACAGTCCCACTGCATCTAGACCCCACCCCACAAGTTCAGGGTCACAAATCCATCAGGTGACCCCTCTTTCTCGCTTCCAGCAGAGCCTCGCAGAGCAAGACCCCCATGGCTTGGTCCTTCAGCTGAGCCCAGGTGCTTTCCACCCTCTCCACTTCCTATGGAGGTCTCTCCAGAATCACCCCCAGGATTCTCCCAGGGATCTGGGTGGGGATTCTGGGGGTGGGGTATTTGTGGCACCTCCTGCCCAGGGTTTGCCGTCCCTTCCTGCATCTCCTGGAAAGTGCTGGTGAACTCGCCGATGAAATCATGCTTCCCACTGGAGTCATAGTCATATACCAGGAACTGAGAAGGCAGGGGGAGGAGTAGGGTCAGGTTGGAGATGCTCTGCAGTGTTCACAGTGAGTAGGGGGACGCAGAGGCAGGGGCCTCACAGTCTTGAGGCCCAAACAGACATCCTCAACCTGCCCAGAGAGGCCACCTGCTGAACTTTGTTCTTTGGCTCAATCTGTCAGGGACTTTGGCCACTGATAAAAGGCACACATGTGGGAAGTTTAACATAGAGCTGTGACCTGTTATTTATCCCACAGTGGGATGTGCTTATCACATCGGGGAGAGGAGGGAGGCTTGCCACAAGCAGGGAAAAGGTCTTAGATAGCAGACTGGCTGCTCCAAGTAGGCGTGCTGGCTTGGCTGGGACTTCACCTTAAGAGGTCGGTGGACATCACAGCTACACAGGGAATGCAGGGACAGGCGAAATGGCTCCCAGCTGGGGTTCAGATTGTTCTTCACCACCTTGGAGAGGTACCAGGTGGCTGGTCAGCTCCTGTCTGGATTTTCTTACTTTGCTCTCCCTCCCTTCATCCCCATAGCCCCAGGCACCAACCTCAGTTCTCCAGACCAGCTGATCACTTTGGTCCTCATTGGTCTTATAGATTTCCATGAAAGGGTCAGACTTGCTGAATAGATCCTGAAGATACAGGAGAAAGGGCCCCTGAGGCTGGTGAGAGCTGCAAGGAGGGTAGGGGATGGGCTCACACTGGGAAAGGAGCAGGCCTGGGCTCCTGGGATCTGTCTTGAGTGGGAGGCCTAGGACTGACAGGGGAGTTGGGGGCCTGGACTCTGGGGTTCCAACCTTGTTGTCCAGCTTGTGGGCTCTGAAGGTGAGTTGCACATAGTCGTTTGTGCCAGAAACCTCCTCAGCCACGATCTGCAAGGGGGATGCAAGTGGCAGGACTCCTCTATCCCTACCACAAGGGCCACCCCATCCCCTTTCCCTTAGGTGGGGGTGGTCCTGGGCATGATGTCACCATAGGTGTCCATGCAGGGGCATTGAATACCTGGACCAAGGGTGAGTACAGGTGATTTTGCCTACCGTGATGGTGGACTTGCCCGCAGTCTTCCCATTCTTCAGCAGTAATGGCTTAGTGATCTTGGTTTGTGACACAATCTGGGGATGGAGGTGGAGGGAGACCCAGCTGTGACATCCCCATCTGCCTTGGCCACGTACAAGGGATGGAATAATAAATGCTCTGAGTGTCCACAAGGGTTGCCACTTTGACTTGGGCTAGGGTTGGGCTCAATTTTTACAGTAGTCTGAAGAGGGAAGCACTCTGACCACTCCCCCATTTTTTAGATAGGAAAAGTAAGACTCAGAGAGGTTAAGTATCTTTCCTGAGGCTGCACAGCTAGTGAATGGCAGAGATGGGAGCCAAGGCTGGGTTGAACTAGCTCTAGAGCTCATGTTTTCTCTCATTTCGGTGTCCAGAGGCAAAGCTGATGGAGGTAGGGTAGGGTAGCCGGGGCAGCCAGGAATGCAGACCTGGCCCAAGGTGCACTCCGTAGAGCCGAGGAAGGTATCATTTCGGGGGCTGGTGGCTCCGTCCTCGGCATCGAACACGTGGAACTGCAGGGGCTGCTTTTCCTCAAAAAAATACTCGAGGGCCAGCACCCGGGAGAAGACAGGGCTGGAACAGGAGCGAAGCACCTCCGTGCGCTCTACCTGTGGTAGCAGTTGAAGGGAGGCAAGGGTTCTCTGGGAACCAAGGATACTTTTCCCTGCCCTGGACTGCCCTAGTTACGCCAGCTCTTCTTGGGCCCGCACGTCCCCAGCAACCAGCTCTTCACTTCCTAAGCTGATCCCTGAGCTTGGGGTGCTGCCTGCCCACTGGACCCTCCGTCCTCTGGGCTATCATGAGGCCTTTGGGAGCAACCCCGCTGCCTCTGGGGCAGTCTCAGTCCCCTCCAGGACCCCATCTCCAAGGTTACACAAGCGGCCTCGAGAAGGCGCTGCAGAGTCCACACATTTCCCTGCAAGGCTTTCACTGCTCCCACCCAGGCTCCCTCCTTCCCAAGCTTAACCCAGGTTAGTTAAGGAGAAACCTGAGCTGCTCTCACCTCCACCCACTGCTCATCAGAGTAGAGCTTGAGCAGCACGCAGGGGTGGGGTTTGGTGAGTGTGTCCCGGTCCAGGAGGCCATGGCAGGACACCCGCAGCTCCACCCGAGAGGCCCCCAGCGTCATGGTTGGGGGCTCAGGCACCCATCCCATCTCAGGGTCCGACATGTCACTGTGGGGACAGAGCAGGTGGCCTGGACCCTGGAAAGGGAAAACCTGCCAGCAGAGGGGTCTATCCTCTGGGGTCCCTGGGCCCCACCCCCCTTAACCTACTTCCCTAGACCCGGGGGCCTCACGAACCTCCTACTTCCCCTGCCCTCTGCTCAGCTTCACCAGAGCTCTGAGCAGGGGAGTGCAGTGGACCTGAGCCTCCCACTCCTGCACAGAAGCCCTGTGCTGCTGGCCTAGGTATGCATGGATGGGGCTGGAGAGGGCTGAAGGCTTGGGGTGGGGATGTTCCTGGCAGTCTTGGCTCCTAGGCCATCGATTGATCTACACTTTCTGTGGCCTCAGCACCTTCTGCTATTTCCCGACTGGTGTTGGAGCCAGCGCTGCACTCAGTCTTGGCACGAGGGAGCTAAACTAGGGCAAGGGGGTGGGGCAGGGGGTGAAGAGGCCCCTGGAGGTCTGAAGAGGATGGGTCTCAGAAGTGGAGTCTGCAGTGGGCAGGAGACAGGTTGGAAAGTCCCCTGCTGGGTTATCCCTATCCACCCCCTGCCCCCATTCCCCTTCTGGCTAGCTGATGGAAAAGGAGGGGTGGTGGGCTGGGAGGCAGGACCGGGGCTCTGCTGAAAGCTCTTTCAGGCTCCTGGCAGGAGCTCCAACTATGACAAGCCTCACATCCCTCCCCACCTCCCCTGTTTTCACACTTCTTGGCAGCACTGGCACTGTCTCTTAGCGACAGGATTTTTGGGGAGTCGTGGCTCCCTCCATGCTGCCCGTGGGATGCACGCATGCCACCTTCCCCCAGCAGTGCTACCAAGCCTCGGGCTGAAGCAGGCAGGGGTATGCCGGCCCGAGTTCATGGCCGGTCAGTCCATCTATCTGTGTCTGTACAGATCTCAGGGTGAGGCTGTCTGATCTCATGTCATGCTTCCCCGAGTGAGTGTGCATTGGTGTGTCTGAGTGCCCCACCTTCCGTGTCAGTCCCCCCATGTTGTGTGTCCGTTTCCAGGAGGGTGTGACAGTTCCTGTACCTCCCTCAGAACTGGGACCTTTCTCTGGCTGGGTATCTACCTCCCCACAATGTGTGCCTTTCTGGATATGTGAGGGAGGGTCTGGGCTGGGGGAGGGGGATCTCTGCTTTGCAGCCACAAGTCTCCCAGTTCTTGGGGGGTCCCCGAGATAGGCAGGGGCTTGTGGTAGTGAAGGGATTGGGCAGGGCTGGGATCTCTCTGTGGGCTCCAGGAGATGTTGTTATGGTGACTGGGCCAAGCTGGGCTGGGCTGGGGCTGGGCTGGGGAGGAAGGGTGGGCTCACCTGGGCTCTTGGTCGGGGGCTCCTCTCTCCGGCTCTCTGGCCCTGGCCCTGACTCCCTTGCTGCTCCAGCCGCTGGCGCTGGCTCCAACTCCGGCTCTGCTGCTATTTATGGGGCCTGGATGGGGAGGGGTGGGGGGGGGCGCAGCACCAGCTCCCCCCGCATGGATGGATTGGGAGGGAGAAGAGGGAAGGGGCAGGGCCACAGCCTGGGAGGGAGCCACAGAACCAGGGGAGGAGGGCGGGCTAGGGGTGGCTTAGAGGCAGGACCCCTACAGACACAGTGACACACATCTTCCCCTTCACACCACACCCACACCCAGAATTACAGAGATGCGCACATTGCAGTGGTGCATGCATACACATTCACACAGAGAAATGATGGCGACACATGCACCCACGACTCACAGGCTCACACATATCTTGACACACACAGGCGCCAGTACATAAACTCACTGTGACACCATGACAGTTACAGCCCCCGGCCGATACACATTGGGAAACATACCCCTTCTCACATCACTTTCAACATTGTTATACTAGCTAAGGATATCTGCAGTCACATATACAGGAACACTGGGCTGTCCTTGTCACACATGTACTCACTCACACTAACCCGGAATATAGCAGAATGTAGATCTTCCCGTGCTCCTTAAAAACCATCACGTACCTTGCTGAACGTCATAGCTTTGAGAATGATGTCCAGTTCCCTAGCCACCATTTTATAAGGAGACACAGGAAATGGACATAATTGCTTAGGGACACTCAACCTCATATCCTGGTCACATGAGGGCATGTGCTGAAAGACTGACTCCCAAGGCTTCTTCCCGGTGCCACAGTATACCCAACACCCCCGGAGATTCAACCGATACGGCCTTACCCTTGTGGGAGGGGCTGCGCCATGCACAGATCTTAAGGAAACAAAACAAGTCATTACTGGTGAAATCAGTAATTAAGGGAAGTAAGCAGTTGCCTGGGGAGCTGCAAACCACATGTGAAGACGTTTGGGCACATTGTGGTCTGCGATGAGTACGCAAGAGCATTTACCTTCACCCTCCATCCCCTTAAGCTGCTCATGTATTAATGTAGCAGCCATTTATTGAGCATCTCCTGGGTGTCAGGCACTGTGCCAGGTGCTGGGGCTACACAGGTGATTAAGACATAGCCTCTGCCCCTGGGGGAGGCAGATGTATATGAAACAGAGAGACAGAGAGAGGATAAGCCAATACACATATGCAATTAAGTGTGACAGGTGCAATGTTATGGACCTGCTCAGGATGCAGTGAGAGCACGTTAAGGCAGGGTGTGATATGGATCAGTGGGGAAGGCATCAGGAAGGGCTTCACAGAGGAAGGGGCTTTTGAGTGGGATCTTGAATGCCAAGATAGTATTTGTTAGGACACCATGGGAGGCAGCGACTTTAGTTGTTGACCTCATGCCACAGAGACTTCTGCTCACCTGCAAGCCACTCTGCTATTGAGATTTCTGGCTAGTGAGGGTGCCCCCAGGACGACACAACATCATGTAATTCCCCCATTAGTGTGCATGTGCATGTACACACACACACACACACACACACACACACA
>NC_045439.1:122272197-122320421 GCF_002776525.5 Piliocolobus tephrosceles
GGAGGGGAGGGGAGGGGAGGGGAGAGGAGAGGAGAGGAGAGGAGAGGAGAGGAGAGGAGAGGAGAGGAGAGGAGAGGAGAGAAGAAAAATACCAAAGCATAGATCCCTGAATTTTCTCAAAGTAATGCTTATGAGATCCAGCAACAGAACACTACTACCAGATCCCAGCAGGCCCTGCCATCCTGCGTGATATGCACTAAAACAAAAAACCCTCACAATGCCCCTTAAACAATTAGAACACATCAGAAGGAGCAAAAAACACTGGACACTGGAGTAATAGTGCTATTTAATTAAAATCTTGTTTTAAATACCTAACAACTCCACTCTCAAGATAGAAAAAGACTACCCAAGGGCGTTCTGCTTTTTCCTAGAGCCCAACTAAGTTACTTTCATTTTCTATTCCCTCTTCTGAGGCAATTGTTAAAATTAAAAAACGTGCCCTGTACTATCACCTTTATTCTTCCTGATACCTCTTGCCTTTCTCCTGAATCTAGATTCAGCATTTAACAACTCTATACTATTCACCAAAATTATCTTGCTTTATGTTTTCATCCTAAAAACATAATGCAGTTTCTGAAAAAGGTACAGCACTAGAATTATTCTCAGCATTAGAGTTTTAGGAAGGAAAGAAAAAAATCCCAACTCTATATAACTCTTGAGGTCATCACAGAATATCTTGCCACTTTTCAATTCCGTAAATATTAATGAATGTCCAGTGCTATAAAAGGAGGCACTAAAATATAAAAATATAAAGATGAGAAAAGTATTATCCCTAGCCTTCAAGGCACTTACATTCTATTTTTAAAGGATAGCAAATCTTGACATATCCACTTAGTCTGACTTGCTGCTGCATAAATCAATTAAAGACATTGCTAGTCAAACATTATTTTACTAGGCCAGGGGATATTGTAATAGATCATCATTAACAGGAATAAAAGGGAAAACAGATTGTAAGCAAGCATGCCAGCTATTTGCCATCCTTAGATAACGAATAAAACAAGCACATGAATAAGCAAAACATAAAATAGAACATAAAGGCCATCTTGACTGGACCCGCACAAGTATTGAGAGTTCAAATCAAGAGAAAGGTTTCATAAAGAAACTATAATCTGTTTGACAAGAAAACAGAAAAATTTTTCTAACTATAAGAAAGAAAATTAAGAAAACAAAAAAGGCATAAAAAAACCTCAATCATAACCTACCATGCACGATAACTATTAAAATTTTGATCTATTTCCTATTTGACTTATATCTAGCTATATCATATTTTAATGTAATGTTTGGACTATACCATGTGTACAGTTATAACCTTTTTTTTTTTGAGACAGAGTCTCACTCTGTCCCCCAGGCTGGAGTGCAGTGGCATGATCCTGGCTCACCGCAACCTTGGCCTTCTGGACTCAAATCATCCTCCCCCACCTTAGCTTCTCAAGTAGCTGGGACTGCAGGTGAAGGCCACCAAACCCAGCTAATTGTTTTTTTATGTATTTTTGGTAGAGACTGGGTTTCGCCATGTTGCCCAGGCTGGTCACAAACTCCTGGGCTCAAGCAATCTGCCCGCCTTGGACTCCCAAAGTGCCAGGTGTGAGTCACCACAGCCACCCTCCAGGTGTACAGTTATACACACCTTTCTTTCAGCTTAACACTATAAAATGAGCACTGCAAAACTTGATATTTAAATGACTGCAGAACATTCTGTGGTATTTTCATACTGTAGGGCCATTTAGGCTGCTTAAAACTTTTTGGTATTATAAATAAAACTACAATGGTTATATTTTCTTAATTTTTATTAAGGGCCACATTAATTTACATCATATAACAACATAGATCAAGATTTCAACAGGCAGACATGGGTAGGAACTGACTTCCTAGCGGAGAAAAGTTTTAAAGGTCTGTGAATTACTTAATTTGACATATGAGGGGAGATAACACTAGAAATATTCTTAAACCCCAAATCATCAAACACCCTAAACATTAAGATAAGGAAATTGTATCAGCAATATTAGAAAGTAGTAGAAGTTTGTAAGCAGAAGTGGTATTATTAGCACTGTATTTACACGAAGGTGAATCTGGTGAGAGTAGGTACGTATTAGAATTTTCACCCTGAGAGACAGGAACTTTGTCTCATTTGTAATTAAAACTTTCCACAACAAAGTTTATAAAGTAGTTTATAATAGATGCACAATAAATATTTCAGATAGGATAAATAAATATAAGAAATAATGTGAACCGCTCAGAAAAAGTAACATTGACATTAGTACAAATGTATGAGAGAGAAAGAGATTTCAGATAAAGATGTTAAGGGAGAAGCGTTCAGGTGTTTATGATTCTGGCTGATCTTACTATTAAGTTACTCAACAAATATTTATTAAGCATTGTGTAATTTGGATGTCTGTCCCCCCAAATTTGATCCCAATGTTGTTGGTGGGGCCTAACAACAGAGGCCTGGGTCATGGGGGCAGATCCCTCATGAATAGATTAATGTTCTTCCCGAAGGGTTGGAGGTGGGTGCGTGAGTACATTCTCACTCTCTTAGTTCCTGCAAGAGCTGGCTGTTAAAAGCCTAGTACCTCGGCCGGGCGCGGTGGCTCACGCCTGTAATCCCAGCACTTTGGGAGGCCGAGGCGGGCGGATCACAAGGTCAGGAGATCGAGACCACGGTGAAACCCCCGTCTCTACTAAAAATACAAAAAATTAGCCGGGCACGGTGGCTGGCACCTGTAGTCCCAGCTACTAGGGAGGCTGAAGCAGGAGAATGGCGTGAACCCAGGAGGCGGAGCTTGCAGTGAGCCGAGATCGCGCCACTGCACTCCAGCCTGGTGGACAGAGTGAGACTCTGTCTCAAAAAAAAAAAAAAAAAAGCCTAGTACCTCCTCTCTCCCCGACCCCACGCTCCCATCACCCCCACTCTCGCCATGTGATCTCTGCATCTGCCAGCACCTGTTTACCTCCATCATAAGTGGAAGCAGCCTGAGGCCCTTACCACAAGCTGAGCAGATGCCAGCACCATGCTTTTTGTACAGCCTACAGAATCATGAGCCAAATAAACCTCTTTTCTTTATAAATTACCTACCCTCAGATATTCCCTTATAACAACACAAAACAGATGGAAGACAACCATCTACTATGGATACAGATGGCAGAATTAACAACATGTGCAAAAGAATGGGGTATAATTGAGTGTGGTAGGCAAAGAATGTGAACCAATTTCTCCATTAAACAATAATATAACATTAATTTAATAAAAACATCTCACTGGCAGGTAGGAAAGAGATTAGACAAGAAGTGAAAAAGAGAAAGGTCTAGATTCCCTACTACAAGTGCAGTTCACAGATGAGCACTAGCAGCAGCAGCATTATCTGGGAGTATGTTAGAAATACAGAAACTCAGGCCCCATCAAAGACCTACCAAAAAAGAATCTGTGTTTTAAGATTCTCAGGTGATGTATATGCACATTAAAATGAGTGACCTGGGACTATAGGCCAGACAAGTAGCTGGAAGGGTACTAAAATTCCCCTGGTAAGGCCTGGAACCAAGAAGACTTGCTCTTGAAAATGCAAATCAACTATGAACAATAATTCTCTGCTCATCTCTAAAATTCCAAGCACTCTTTTAAGAACAGATCACAAAAGCAGTCAAGAGTTACAGAGATTAAGCACATTTTAAATACCTTATACAAGAACATTAATAATAATCTATCAATTTCTGATTGGGACGTAGAAGAAGAAAGACTTGCAACTTAGTGAGATGGCACCTATTTTACAAACATGGGAAAAATTAGAGAAGTGCATTTGGGGATTTTAAGCTACAAGCAGATGACTTATTTTTAAAAATCATAAAAACTTGCACTTTTCCAAGTGATAAGGTGAAAGTAAAATGAATTTCCATACAGTTTTCAAGAGTACATTTCCAAAATGTTATCTTTAATAAGCTCTACCAAAATCACAAAGAGAGAATATCATTATTTAATATTTCTGTGTTGTACTGATCTTTAAGGTCACTTAAAAGATTAATATAATGGACTGGGTATTAGATAATATCTAAGATTGTTGTTAATTTTGTTAGGTATAATAACTACATTGTGGTTATATTAGAAAATGTCTATTTTTTCAGGAATATGTACTGAAATACGTAAGGATAAACAGAGTTCCTTTAAATAGCAAAAAAAAGAAAGAAATACGGATAGAAGTTATGGCAAAATCTTCACGTTTATTGGCTCTGAATTAGGGGTTGACAAAGTAGCCAGCAGCCTGTTTTTATATGGCTTAACTAAGAATGGCTTTTCCATATTTAACAAATTGTAAAAGCAACAAAGACTGTACAACAGAAACCAAACGCTGCCCCCGAAGCCTAAAATGGTTACTAGCAGGCCCTTTACAGAAAATGTTTGCTGATCCTTGTTCTAAATTATGGGCATATAAGGCTTTGTTGCACTATTTGTTCTACTTTTGTGTATATTAGAATTTTCTCACAATGAAAGATTTTAAAATATCAATCTCATTCCACAGTAGATAAAAGACTTTAAAATATCTCATTCCCTAAAAATGCTTTAACAGAAACAAAAAAAGAATTTCTCACAATTTGCTGAACATTCAAAATGTACTTTTAAACAATGAATAATGATTCTCATTCAAAAGATATTTGAGTACATTAGGTACTAGGCATTGTTCTAGGGCCAAGAGATACAGATATTATTTTGTCTGAATAAGCCAGATGAAATTCCTTGCCTTCACAGAATTCTGGCATTGTTTTGCTTACTTTTCTTATTTTAATCACAAACATTCTATCTTCCTCCCTTTCAGTATGGTCAAATACATTACCATGCTCTGACATAAAAACTAAACACTTATAAGTACATTTGTTTCACTGTAAATTTAAAATAAACCACTCAACGCAAAAATCAGACTAACAAGTATTTTTTAAGCTAATAATTAGACAATACTTACTGGGGATCCAAAGTTGTGTCCAACTTCATGAGCAAAAGTAATGTGAGAGACTTTGGGAGGTACATGAGACCCATAGTTCTGAACAGTAATAATTCCAGTGTTTAAGGACTTCTTCTTACCATCTGAATAGAGTTTACTTTTTTCACATATTCCTCCAGAGCTTCCTAATCCAGAACAAAAAAAAATGGCTAAGTTAGCATCTATTTCCCCTTATCCCCTAAAAAAGTAATATATGCTATATTAAATGAAAACATTTTATATTTTAATCTAAAATAGAAATGGTACTCAAACGTATCACATACGCAAAAGTTTCTTTGGTCTAAGACTAAGAAGTCACTTCAAATAAAAGTTTTAATGACACTCATAAAGAAACTCCCAGGACTGAGTACACAACCTTCACAAATGTTCTTCATAATCAAAATGTCCCCCAAATTTTGTTCCCATTAATTTAGGAAAACAAATATTTACATTTCCTTTCAATCTGAATATATCCATATTTACACTGAGTCAAAGTGTACATCCTCTCATCTTTTAAAAAGAAATCTTATGATTTAAGTTAAATGAAAGTTGAACAAAATATCCTCAAGAAGATTCTGAGAAAGTCACTTCTACAAAAAGCAGTGAGGCACATGAGTACATGTCCTGAGATACAACATACAATGTATTTGTAAAAAAAGAAAATAATTATGTCAAGAAAGTTAAAAAAAAAAAAAAAAAAAGAGGGGGTGGAGGAAAGAAGGAAAAAGAGAATACGGGTGGGAAGGAAGAGATAGAAAGCAAATGCGGCAAAAGGTTAATAATTGATTAATCTATCAAGAATTAACCATTGCTGAGCGCAGTGGCTCATGCCTGTAATCCCAGCACTTCGGGAGGCCGAGGCAGATGGATCACTTGAGGTCAGGACTTTGAGACCAACCTGGCCAACATGGTAAAACCCCATCTCTACTAAAAATACAAAAATTAGCTGGGTGTGGTATTGCACACCTGTAATCCCAGCTACTCGGGCAGGAGAACTGCCTGAACCCGGGAGGTGGAAGCTGCAGTGAGCTGAGATTGTGCCACAGCACTCCAGCCTGGGTGACACAGGGAGACTCTGTCTTAAAAAAAAAAAAAAAAGAAGAAGAAGAAGAAGAATTTCATCATACTATTCTTGCAACCTTTCCGCAGGCTTGGAATTTTCAAAATAAATTTAAAAACTGAATTATGACTGTTCCAATATGTCTTTAGGGCACTATAAAAATTTAAAAGAAAAGCCATATTTCCACTTAAATATTTTTATCATTTTTTCATCTGTTCATTAACAGCCACTTTAGAATTTAATAGCAAAACGACAGTGCTTTCACAGCTAAAATCAATTATGAGAAACTGGAAAAATAATAATAGGAAAATCAGAAAACGTCTGGTCAATTCATGCCTTTATATAGACATTACACTGGTAAGATCATATTTTCTTTTAATTAACTTTATTATTAATATTTTCAGTGAGAAGTTATTTAGTTTATATTTATACTTAAAAGTTTTCCCTATTTGATTTTTAAACGAAATACAACCAAATGGATAAGGGTATTACGATAACTGCTCAAATTAGCTTTCTATACACAAGTTACAACAAAGTTACTAAACCATTAAAAAAAAAAAAAAAAAAGTCTAATACTGTTTCTCCTCCCCTTCCCATTCTGCCCGCTTCAAAAACAAGTCTAATATTTAGAATCACTAATAAAGCATGTAATAGAAGGCAATTCAAAACAGGTCTACAAGAATGGTATTATACTACAACTGTTGCCTTGCTCCCCTTAAATATAAGAAAACTATATGGCAACAAAATACAAATTTGAATTACTGTTACTATTTAATTCAGAAAGCTGAAATGAAAACTATATTTCAAAGAAAAGTAAACTAAAAGACTGAGTCACATGCAAATTTAACCCAGCTAGGGGTTGAGAACCTTTATGATATTCAAAATTTACTACCTTTTCTACATTGACAACTGAGTAGAGAGAAAATACTAAATAATTTGTCAGTATTTACTATATTTTCCTAAGCTAGTTCTACTTTCGAAGCTGAGTCCTGAGGAGCACATCATTATTTCTGGAAACCAGAAAATATATAAATAAGTATTCTGTATATAATAATTATTGTACACACAGCATAGTTTTAAACAAATAGTAAATTAATATCCTGCCTTAGTGAAGATTTGTCATGTGCATATTGGTCCAATGCAGTACTGTCAAACTTGAATTAAGCATAGAAGACTCCACACTTCAAATCTTTATCAGTTAAAAAAAAAAAAAAAGATAAATAGGCATATTTTAAAATCTCTGATAATACACATTTTTCTGCACTTTTAGGGTCTGGTCAATTTAAGAGAAGAGTATACATAAATTAGACTATACTATCCTGAAATATAGTAATTTATATATTGCTTCTTAAAAACTGTTTTTGGTCTTTATGATTATTGCTTATATGAAAGTTTAAAATAGCCAGGCACAGTGGTTTACACCTGTAATCCCAACACTTTGGGAGGCCGCGGCAGGCCGATCATCTGAGATCAGGAGTTGGAGGCCAGCATAGCCAACATGTTGAAACCCCATCTCTACTAAAATTACAAAAATTAGCCAGGCGAAGTGGTACATGCATGTAATCTCAGCTACTCCAGAGGCTGAGGCAGGGGAATCACTTGAACCCGGGAGGCGGAGGTTGCAATGAACAGAGATCATGCCACTGCACTCAAGCCTGGGCAACAGAGCAAGACTCTCTCTCAATCAATCAATCGATCGATCAATGGAAGTTTAATATTTGTTGCAGGCTAATAGCATATGTTGGAGTAACTTGATTATACAGGAAGAAATAAAATACTATTTGTAACTCTGAAAGTTATGGTTTAATTTTTTAAATACTGCAACTAGTTTTGATATGCCAGAAAACTCAGTAATGAGGTATTACATATACCCACAGCTAAACCATTACCTCAAACTCAATTGCTACATATTTTAAATTTAAGATTTTATTATACATATATTCATCACTGACAAATATAAGTTGTGAATAACAATGAGAAGGGTGAAATGTTTTAAATTCAGGTCAGAAGTAATTATTGATGAATGAGTCAATGAGCAACAAAGAAGTATAATGGCAATTTTCTATCTGCAGGATAGTTTGAGAGCTAAAGTCAGAGTATCCATCCTAAACTTCAAAACAGACCAACTCCACCCCACTCCCCCAAAAAAAGTCTTAGAAAAAAATACAAGAGTAATATGATACCTTGACATATTCCATAAATACAGTTTTGATGTGAGGAGGTCAAAAATTAATAGTAACATGCTGATCATACAATACTAATCTGAGCAGTAATTCTGGACCAGACCATAGTACTACTCCCAGAAGTGTTACTAGGAAATGTGAGAGCACAGTCATTTGGCTTTCAAGTCTGGAGAGCACTACTCACATGTAAAGGGTAGGGATCAAAGATGTTAAATATACAAGGGGTCCAGACAAGCACAAAATGCCAATAGAAAGTGTTCCATTGCAATATTCTAATGATGTAATTTTCCCAACATTTGAAATTATACTTTTAAACTATGGGTTAAGAATAAGCTGTGGGTTTTCCCGAGAACCCTGTGTTAAGTTCTGTATGCTCTCAAATTTTAATATGTAATATCAAACTAAAACATCGAATCTAAAAAAACAGAAGAGACTATTTCTACCAAATGAAATGCCTCAAAAAATGTTCTTCACAAATAGAGGAGTACTAAAGGTTTCAGGACTAACTATAGAGATGAATTCCAAAGCCAGCCTCATTCAATGATGAGGCCGAACCGAGACTCTGTTCATTCAGTTAACTGATACGACCTATAGGTAGAAACATGAAGACTCAAAGGAAGAGCAAAGATAGAATTACAATGAAAAAATAAACAACTAGAAGAAAAATGATTTTCCTGAATTTATAGACAGAGAACAGACAAGAATCCTGCCTCCCACCTCTCATTCCATTGCTCTTCCCATTATGCCATGACAATTACCCAAAATTATATCAAAATATTATAGCTTAGTATGATTTATAACTCTTCCCTCTCAAGAAAGAAGAAAACATATTCCATCAATATATAACCTCTACTAAGAAGTAGAAAACATTTCAGCTGCTTATTTGAAACATCTAAGAAAAGGCTAGGATGTTACTGTGTGTGTGTGTGTGTGTGTGTGTGTGTGTGTGTGTGTGTGATTTTATTTATACATATATAAAATATCTAGTAATATAACTGCCAAATGAACTGAATCTGGAGTCAAATGGTCCAGATTCCAGATCCTGTTCCACCTCTAGCTGTGTGATATTAGGTTGGTCACAAAGTTTCTGAATACAAGTTTCCTCATCTGTAGAAAGGAGACTATAATACCTACACCTCATAAAGGTATTGAAATAATCAATACTAAATATATAACATTCCTTATTTTAAAAAAAAATTAAGTCAAATCTGAAACTCAGTTCAGCTAGTAGTAAGGGCAAAAACAAGTGAAGAAGAAAGCTGGCAGTGTTATTTCAAGGCAGATAACCTACACTAGAAAAAACTGGACCAAAGGGACAAAGATCCCTTTTCTTTCCCACTTTGGCCTCTATTCTTCTATGTCTGCCTAGCCCCTCCCCAGCAGCTCTTAGAAGATGGCTTCCAAGAGCTGAAGTTAGGGGTTTAACATAGAGTAATCGAAGCAGATATCTAATGTCTGATATAAAGAGAGATAATAATATAAAAGGAAAAAAGGCAGAGGCAGGGAAAATGGGGATAGAACATTGACAGTAGGAGTCTCAGTTTTCTATTTTGGTTGCCAATCACCATATTTTTGCTCATGAAGTACACAGGAAGTATCTTGTTTCACCTTTATGAAGACCCTAATAATGAAAATACAGAGGAGGGCGGATCACGAGGTCAGGAGATTGAGACCATCCTGGCTAACATGGTGAAACCCTGTCTCTACTAAAACTACAAAAAATTAGCCTGGCACGGTGGTGGGCGCCTGTAGTTCCAGCTACTCGGGAGGCTGAGGCAGGAGAATGGCGTGAACCCAGGGGGTGGAGCTTGCAGTGAGCGGCGATCACGCCACTGCACTCCAGCCTGGGTGACAGAGCAAGACTCTGTCTCAAAAAAAAAAAAAAAAAAAGAAAAGAAAATACAAGTAACACCCCCACCAAATATACCTGACCAGTACTCCCCAAAACTGTCAGGGGAGGAAGGATGGAGATTTGAGAATACCTAATCTGTTCAATTTTTTGTAAATCTAAAACTGTTCTAAAAAATAAAGCCTACTTTAAAAAAAAATAAGTAGTTGAATCTAAAGACATGAGAATATCTGAAGATTTAGGAAGAATTTTACCAAATTCCCACAGAATCATTACATTCTTAAATATAATAGTCTATAACTGAAAACGCAAAATGGCAGGAAGTTTTTAGTTTAAGATCACAAACTCACTTACCCAGGAGGCATTTTGTGAGCAAGCTTTAGAGACAAAAATATTAATGTGGTGCTTCTCAAACTTCAGTGTGCATCAGAATCACTTTGAGAACTTGTTCCAACTAAGACTGCTGGGCTTCACACACATAGTTTCTGATTCAAGAGACCCGGGTACGGCCTAAGAACTTATATTTCTAACAAGTTCCTAGGTGATGATGATGGTGCTAGTCCACGGATCACACTTTGAGAACCACTTATTTGAGACTTCAGAACTACCGTATTAATGGATATATACAAACAAAATCATATGAGACCCTGAGTTTTTAATAGTACTTACTAATGAATAGGGAGAAGAAATCACAAACTTTGTGATAAAATCATCCAAACATTGAAGGGGCAAAGAGATTTCAGAGTATAGAAGTTTCACACATGAAAAATCACAGGAAAGAGTGAGCTGTACAATCTTCTGACCAATCCAAGTAACAAAAAAAGCACAGATTATCATAAAAGACAAATATCCAAAAGTACTGCACTATCAATATGCAGCCCATGACATAAACTTGTACTTTAAAATGATATCATGAAATTGAGTACACTTTAAAACATAGAAGAAAAGCAAAAGAAGCTATGGCAATTGTAAAAATATTAACTTAAAATAATGACTTTTAAAAAAGGAGAAAGAAATATAAAGGAAAATAAAGAACTACTTAAGATCTTAAAATATACAAAACAAATCAAAGAACAAACTAATAAGAATAGGAATACAAAAGCTTCTCTTACTCTGGATAAAGCAGAAGTTTTTTTGTTTTTGTTTTTTAAAAAAGATAGAAATGAATTATCAGAAGGAGAATTTGTTGTATATAGCTCAGAAGATAATATACTATTGATTAAACTCTACTTGGCACAATTTATATTCAAAGAGCCTGGGGTCCTTTCTACTCATCTTTCAATTAATAAATTTGGATTTCTAAACTAGGAAACTGAACTTATACAGTAAATCACTGCTCCTCCACGACACTCCACCCCCACTGTAATGGGAAGGGTATTGTCCCATCCCAACATTATCAATGACAATAGCTTTCATGGCTAAGGCAGAAACTCAGCAGAGTATGAACCCAGGTGATGATGTCAATGGAGTTGTGGGTACCAGGGACTTCCTGCCTACATCTCTTTCATGCAGTGCTTCCCTTTTATTTGAATAAAGGCTAGAAATAAAACAATAAAGGTAGGCTTTCTTTTCTACCTGCCACTCTTGATGAGGATTTCTCTGCTCTTTATCTCACTACAGAAGAGAGAGCAAGACACAGTTTTCCTCTTTTGATTCTAAGTACCCTATTTTGGGGAAATATATAACATTTATTAACTTTTGTGGAAAAATTAAATTTCCCTTTGGGTTTCAGAATTACCACTTTTTCTCACAAAATTATTTACTTCATTTGGTCTATTCAAATGTCAGGAATCAGGATATTTCCCTGTATGCATTTCAAAATAAAAAGCTCCTTCATCTATTGTGCCTTTTCCATTATGCTTATGAGTCTTGCCTAACTCAAGTAGCATAAATTAAGATATTGTAAGGCATCACTTTCTCCTATACTTTGAAAATTCAACATTCCCTGAAAACTCCTCTTTGTTTCAAGTAGTAAGTTAAGACGTATTTAATATGATAAACTACCTGAAGGTGCTCCAACCCAAGCCAGACCAAGTACGCCATCATCAAAATCTCGGTCTGTGAAGACATAGGCCAAACAGTAGTCATCATGATTCTGCTCAGAATTCAATTCCAGAAACTTCTCCACACCAATATTTGGGAAACGGAAAGGATTTGTAGGGTCCTTCTCATCGGCAGTTGTATTGATCTAAAATCCAAAACAATAATTTAGTAAGTAATTAATGTTAGCAGAGCTTTAGTGTAAATGTCTGCTCGCCTTCTTCTGCATATACCTGGACAATATGCTCCCATGGAAATCAGGCCTGAATTAAGGCTTCTAAGGTTGTTCCCACTGCCCACATCCCTGAGCTGATCACAGAAGGCAAAACAATAACAACAAATAAAAAAGAAAGGCTAAGTAGGGAAATTAAAATTAAAGATATTAAATTTCTGAGCAAGTATTCACCAGATTCCTGAACACTTGGGAAGAAAAAACAAGTTTTGCTTTCAAAAGCTCAGTAAAGGAAGTAAAGTTTCTCAAATTTAATTATCTGAACAAGTCTCCTTTAGTCCTAATCTCCTACATATGGTGACACCTACAAGGATATAAAACCCTGTATTTTAGCTAATCACTAGAATATAAAATAGATATCAAACCCAAGACTGTCAGTTCAGCAGACAAATCATTTTCCTGGTTTTCCTTGCCTAGAGAGTCACATGAGCCAAACCAAACTAACTGCAAATTTATTTATTTTTTTCCTGATTATGGGCAAGAATTTTGCTTTCTAATTTAAACTCACTTCTTTTACTATTTCGAACTGAGTTATTTCAGAATGTTTCTTTTGACACTTAGCTACTATACTCCTACCACAGGTTCCTCCTTCGGAATCTGAATAATCTCTTCTAATACCAGACTTCTATTAAACAAAAGCTTTCATTTATTAGCCCCTGCATCCTTTCAGAGACCTGTCTGTCTCCTATGAAGTCCTAGAACAATTTGGCTTTCTCCAGGTAAGCTAAGGCATTACAATATGAAAGTAAATGTTTTTACTGAAAGGCAAACCTCAGTCTATTTGAAAATGTTGGCAATAAGAGGATCATATAATGGTTGATACAACAAGAATTACAGGTCTCTTTATGACCCGTACTCTCCAGTAAAACCAAGAGGCTCAGAAGCAGAAAGGCAAAAACACCATTGAGGGCAACTGCTTAAGAATAGATTTTAGAACATCTGGTTTATCTATTAACAATTAACCAAAAACAATCAGTTACGGCCATTTAACACCAAAAAAATTCAAAAGCAAGCACACTGTATTTTACAGATACTCCATGCTTGAAGACATGCTGTAGATGGCTTTCTCCCACTAAATATAAAAACGAAATTTCCTAGTAATTCTCTAATACTGGCTATAAATAAAAATTGCATCTAAGGCCAGGCACGGTGGCTCATGCCTGTAATCCAAGCACTTTGGGAGGCCAAGGCGGGCAGATCACCTGAGGTCAACAGTTCAAGACCAACATGGTGAAACCCTGTATCTACAAAAATACAAAAATTAGCCAGGCATGACGGCAGGTGCCTGTAATCCCAGCTACTTGGGAGGCTGAGGTGGGAGAATCACTTGAAACTGGAAGGTAGAGGCTGCAGTGAGCCAAGACTGCGCCTTTGAACTCCAACTTGGGCGACAGAGTGAGACTCCTTCTCGAAAAAAAAAAAATTGCACCTAAATTGTAATTACCTATTATTTAAATGGCTTATTAATATTTGCTGACATAATATAAATTTTAAATTAATAGGTTGTGAACAACCTTCAACAGATAAAACTTTACTAAAGTTTTAATAAGAGTTAAGGTCTAAAGACAACCAACTACCACATTATTTACTTATACACATGCATTTCTTCATAATACAAATCATTTTCCTCAAAGGACATCACTAAAATGTGTTGAGGTGTTCTCTACTTTTCATTATTTGCATTTTATTGCTCTGCCTACTAAACAGCAACACTTAATACTTCTTATCATTGTTACTTGCTCATTTAAGGATTTATATTGCTCACAGAATACATGAAAGCAATTAATTACGAACAATTCTTATACTGTAAATCAGTAAATCATATTTCACCTTAAGAAAATCCAACACTTAATACTTCTTATCATTGTTACTTGCTCATTTAAGGATTTATATTGCTCACAGAATACATGAAAGCAATTAATTACGAAAAATTCTTATACTGTAAATCAGTAAATCATATTTCACCTTAGGAAAATCCAATTTAAGATTTAATCATACTACTTCTAAATTTAAGGACTACCTACAGCTATGTGGCTGAATGTATATCCTAAAATTTTCCAGTATAGATATTTTATCTAACCATATTTGAAGAAAAATAGGAAAGCATAAATATTAAGGAACCCTATGGCAAATACTTTTGTGAAAGGATGATTTTTTAAAGTTCGATTGTTTATTTAGTATATAAATACTGTTTCTTAAAAAGCTATACATATATATTTAGAATATTCAGAAATTTTTTGAAAAAATAGCCTAAATTTGTCAGCAATTTATTTATTTACCTATAATTTATAACATTAAAACTAATACTATGTGACCCTATGGCTCTGGATCAGCTTTTCTCAAAATGCCTAAAGTATTTTGGAATCTGTTCATGTTAATATATTTTTTCTAAAAAAAAGTTTCATGGTCAAAAATTTAGAAAAATATGGGTTTCTTTCCTGAAAGACTTCTCAAAACTTGATACATGTTACTGTGAGTTGTGAATTTTCAAGAAGATTATAGTATTAAAGGTTTTTCCAACTTCCAATTTTATTTAAACACTGTATTTATCCTCTTTCTCCCCTGGAACACCAAATGGAACATACAGTGAAAAATATTGCACAAAGCAAATTTTAGGAAACTGAGGGATAATGTGAGGGGGAAGAAGTCAAGTACTATATCCGTAGTTATTGAAGGGTCAGAGCTTTCTTAATAATATGTTAATCAGACAGACTGAAAACACACTTCACCTCTATTGTAGTCCGGATTAAGACCTTATACATTTAATTCTTAAATCTTAAACCCAAGTATCTGTGTGTGTGTACATGTGTAAACGCCAGGAGTAAAAAATTGCATCAATAGATACAATTTAATTTAAATTATTTAATTCATAAAGATAAAATTAAAAGCAAGCTTTTGTGTGTGTGTGTAAACATGGTCTGGATTGTTGCACTTTTTAAGTGTTTTTAACTATTTAAGTTCCTTACTCTTATGCGTTTCACCATGAAACTGATGTTACGGATCCCAGAGAAGTCTGTGGTCTGGTAAATTGTATCAATCGCTTTAACATGACTGGAGATCTATGATTTAAAAAAAAGAACATTTTAGAGGCAATGTTGAAAAATGAAAAAGATTATAAATTTCCTTTTTCAAAATCAATAATTATTCATGTCCCACCACATTCACATTTTAAAATGTCAACATTATATACTGGACAGAAATATGAAAAAGATTAGTGAGTTGCGCTGACAGGGGAGATTCTATTTTCTTTTCCAGACTCCTCTGGCCAACAACAAACATGCCCACTTGTTTGGCTTTTTTTTTTTGGAGACAGAGTCTTGCTCTGTTGCCCAGGCTGGAGTACAGTGCTGCAATCTTGGCTCACTGCAACCTCTGCCTCCCAGATTCAAGTGATCCTCCTGCCTCAGCCTCCCAAATAGCTGGGATTACAGGCGCCTACCACCATGCCCAGCTAATTTTTGCATTTTTAGTAGAGACAGGTTTTACTATGTTGGCCAGTCTGGTCTTGAACTCCTGACCTCAAGTGATCCACCCACCTCGGCCTCCCAAAGTGCTGGCATTACAGGCATGAGTCACCACAACCAGCCCAAACATATACTCTTGTTTCAGTCACATAAAAGTTTTGTTTCCTCAATCCAGTCCTACAATGTCACACGTCCATTCCTTTTCATGTACATCCTATGCCTGGAGTATCTTTCTCTATTTATCCTTCGGACTCAGCTCAAACATTTTTATAAGAACTTCCCTGACAGTTCAGGACACACAGTTATTCCCTGACTTTAATCTTTCTATTGCTGCACTAGTACACACTCTGTAAGCTTTGCTGACCACTTTCTATATTCTTGGCACTGTTTTAGGCAATGGGGATATAGTGGTGAACAAAATACAGAAGGTCCCTATAAATTTACAGAGGCTTACTTTAGTAGGGGAAGAAAAGAGGGAGATAATGCAAATATAATAAATATACATTCAGATTTTGCTAAATTCTACAACGAGATAAACGATGATAAACCCAAAAGCATCCGTTTACCTAGCTGACCCCCCAACTAAACTTTCTAGCTTCTAAACCACTCTGTAGACAACCTTCCTAACTTCATTTACAAAAAGTACTCTTGCTACCATTTGTGTAAAAACATGTATGTATACTCTCAAAATTATTTTCAAAGAAACTGTAAAAACATAAAACAAGATGGTCAAGTAAAAGCATTAACAATAATCACTTCAAAGGTAGCCCACCCAGGCTGCCAAACACTGCTAATGAAATTCCTAGCTGTGCTCACAGGGCTCATTATAAATTCATGCTATTTTTGTCTTGAAATGTATTTCTTCCTTGGTAAATCCTAGAAAATCTCCTACCTCATTAACTATTACGTTTTTCCTCACTAGCTTCTCTTCCTCAACCTATTCACCATATACAGATAGCTCCAATTTCTTCTCCTTTGGTTTCATTCTTTCCACATTCAATCTCTCAAGGCAACCCTTCCCTCAAGCTCTAGTTTCACATTTTCAAAATCCTAAGGGAAGAACCACCCAGCTTTTACACATGTTTAAAAGTAAATTCATCCTCACCACAAAAATGAATCATTTATACTAGTGGTTACCTCCATCTTCTCCATTTCAAATCCTTTGAGTCAAAAGTTCATTCATCAAATTCTTCAACACGAAGGACATTTTGAAGGGTACCCACAAAATATTTATACTTTAATGAGGGTTGAGAAGACACAAGTGCAAATAATAATGTAACTAAGAAAGTGCTACATACAGTAAAAATACAGAATATAATTAAATACTTCCAGTTGGAAGAATTCCTCCATCTTTCCGTCCTTTAAGACCACAAATGAAAATTCAACTCTCTTTCCAAAGCTAAACTTCAGTGTCATCATCTCCTTCAGAAAATCATTGTCTTACCCCTGTCTTTTGACACTAAAATATCCCAACTAGTCTTTCAGTTATCCATGTACTTATCTTACACATTTTATCACGTCACAACTGAAAATGCATACTTTTTCCCAAAAAGAGAATACACTAACTTAAATTTTTAAAGGAAAGAAAAGGTATTATAAAACAATATGGGAACTACTAAAACAGTGCATAATCAGAAATACCTGGGCAATCACAGCTTCTCGGGTTCCATAATATTTAAAAAACAAATGATCAGTCTGAATATAAAGCTGACAGGTATTTTTTTCAGCTGAAGTTGTACGTTTTTTCCTCAGGAGTTCTGGACCATTAGCAGCATGTTCTTCTTGAGGTATCTATACATCAAAGAGAGTCATTTTTGATAATCAGCATGCTTCAACACTATCATTTTATCTAATTAAGAATACATACTATAAACAATTTCTTACTCTGCTTTATATAACACCATAGGTATTTCTGCAGCCATTAAAATTTCTTAAAATCACTTTGTCTCATAATCTTCCTCCATATAGATAATTTACTATCTATTCAAGGAACTCCTTCACTTTTAAACATTTTCAAAACATATATTTTAATATGTATTCATTTAAATCTAAACTGAGTTGTGTAATAGCTTATAATACTTTGGTATCTTCTCTACCTCACATCTAATACCCATCTACCATCCAGTTCTGTCAAATTTCTCTCTTAAATACCTAAGGTATCTACCCATTATCTCTGGCTCCACCACTCTAGCCCAAGCTACCATTACTTCTTATCTAGAATACTGCAGTAAGATCAGTTTAATCAACCAATACCACTAATGGCCTTAGATCTCTTCTCCATACTGCAATCTTTTCAAACTCCAAATTTGAATATGTCATCCACCTCAATAATGTATTTCAATGACTTCCTATTGCTCTAAAGATTAAGCCCAATATTCTTTATATGCTCCCCCAAATATCAACATTGCACAGCCTCTACTTAACTATGCAGCTTTTCTCATTCCATATTACTTCATAAAGACACCCTGTTATGTTACCCAACTCTAGCTGTCTGTGGTACAGCTATATACATTTTTTTTCCAATCCTCCAACACACAGTCTATCTCCTGCCACAGTCTTTGCACATGCTGACACTACCTATTCTGATCTTGTTAATGGGTTCCTTCTTCCTTTAGACTTCGAGAAGGTCAATTTATCCATTATACCACTCCATAGAACCATATGCCAATGTCTCTTACATAGTGCAACCTTACATTTATTTGTGGGATTATTTAATTTCTGTCCACATCCCACTTCACCCACTAGAATGTAAGTTCTGGAAAGAAGAAATTATCTCTGTTTGATCCTCACTGTAATGCTATCACCTAACACAGACTTGACAGCAAAGAGTAGACACTATTTTTTTTTTTTTTTTTTTTTGAGACAAGCGTCTCACTCTGTCGCCCAGGCTAGAGTGCAGTGGCGTGATCTTGGCTCACTGCAAGCTCCGCCTCCCGGGTTCACGCCATTCTCCTGTCTCTGCCTCAGGAGTAGCTGGGACTACAGGTGCCCGCCACCACGCCTGGCTAATTTTGTTTTCGAATTTTTAGAAGAGACAGGGTTTCACCATATTAGCCAGGATGGTCTCGATCTCCTGACCTCATGATCCGCCCTCCTTGGCCTCCCAAAGTGCTAGGATTATAGGCATGAGCCACCGCACCCACCAAGTATTTCTTTTGACAGTCTTGCTCTGTTACCCAGGCTGGACTGCAGTGGCATGATCACAGCTCAATGCAGCCTTAAACTCTTGGGCTCAAACAATCCTCCCGCCTAAGCTTCCCAAGTAGCTGGGACTATAAGCATGTATCACCATGCCTGGCTAATATTTTTTGTAGAGACGGAGGTCTTCCTATGTTGCCCAGGCTGGTCATGAGCTCCTGGTCTCAAGTAATCCTGTCTCAGCTCTCCGAAGTACTGGGATTATAGGCATGAGCCACTGTGCCTGGCCTCAATAAGTATTTCTTCAAATAATTACCACTGCTATTGAATCCAAAGAGTTAAACATTTGTAAACACCTAAAAGGATCATCTTAAGTATTTTTGATGGCACAGTAATAGAGAACCCAAATTGAATTTTAAGCCACAATTTCTTCTTCCTTGACACTTCCTTCTCCCTTAATAATTCCATGTGAACATACACAAAATGAAAAATTTGTATTATATCCCATACACACAAAAAAGCATAACTGTGAAATGATGGAAATGTTTATTTGCTTCACTATAGTAACCATTTTGACTATCTACATGTATCTCATAACATCATGTAGTATACCTGATATATACACAATAAAACTCATTTTTAAAACAATTTGTATTATACATGGGTACCAATACTACTGCAATAGTGTAACATTTGGGGAAACTGTTCCCAAAGCCTACCTAGAATACTATTCTACTCAGGATTTTCATTTAGATGGTCTCCAGGTCTCAGTTAACACAGTTCGTAAATGACTCAAACATTGAGAAGTATTTCAAATCCACGTATTTGTGAAATGCAGTTAATATTTACAATCATGTTATTCTACACAAAAAGGAATTTATCTTAGCTAATGTTGAAGTTTTACATATGCAAGATTTTCTACTCCAGACCAAAAAAAAAAAAAAAAAACTGGATGCTTTAATGTGAAAATCCTATTTAAAGAAAGGTTTTAAATAAGAAATCGGTATGAAATATGAAAAAGTACTTTGTAGTATACAGTAAAAATTCATTTAAAATTATCTAACATGTTCTTTATTCAATACTTCATCTACAAGTTAGCATTTGAGCCTGCAGTCTTTTCACTAGGAAAAAAAACTACTTTCAGTGTGTCAGATGGTTATATATTCCATTTGAAATGTGTTAATTTTACTTTTATCTATTTTTCTGAGTACAGCATCCTAGAGGAGGGCAGTTTCTCTGTTTCAGCATATCCTACTGTCTTTTGGTTTCAACTGCTTCCAATGAGAAATGAGCTGCTATGTTTTCTGTTGCTTCTTTAAGAGTGGTTAAACTTTTTCTCACTGGTTGCTTTTAAGATTATATCTTGGGCTTTCAGACTTCTCAAATAATGTGCTATGGTATTGTTTTCACTGTAAAGTATTTATCCTGCCCTAATTACAGAGCTTAATGAATTTGTTGTTTGATATCTCTCTGTTACATTTGAAAAATTCTCAGCCATTACCTGTCCTTGCTTGACTCTCCATTTTCCTCCTTCTAGGACATCAATTACATAATACATATATTAGACTTTCTAAATGTATCATCTATTTCTCTTATGCTATTTTCTGTATTTTCCATCCTTTTCTTAGCAATTGGCTCCATTTTCTTATATTATCCAAATCTAAATCCATCAATTTCCTAGTTTTTGTTGTTATATTTGTCAATTCTAAATTTTCCATCAGTTCTTTTCTTAATTTTCAATTTTCTGCTAAAATTTTAAATTTAGTCTTTATGACTTGAATATATTAAAGTCTGTGTCAGATAATTTTCTTATCCAGGTACCATTTCCTTTGTCGGTTGACTCTCTTGTTCTTCCATCATGTTGTTTTGTTTGTTCATATACTGGTTACATTGAACTGAGTGCCAGGCTATGTATATGGATAACCACAGATTTAATGTGAGGTTGTGACTGACACCTTTCTCAAAAGATTTACTTTCACTTCTGGTAAGCTGAGTTAGACTTGGTGCACTAGTAATCCTGCGTCACCTTAATCCAATCAGGGACTGAGATGTGGTGTGAAACTTTAATCCCTGTGAGGAGAGGTTGAACATTTTATGATTCATACCCTTACTCTTAGGGAGTAGTCCTTCAAGGACCCAACCAAAAGCTCTTCTAGGCAGATCCTAAACAATATTTTCATCCTCAACCTCATAAATCTGCACAGTTCTACTCTCCCTCTCAGTCTCTCAGCTACCTCCTCAGAAACTCAAAGACACACCTGGAGAAAAGGTAGAATCAAATACCAGGATCACCATTCTAGGTGTATACTTTTTTCTGAGATCTTGGTCCCATACTACTTCACAGTCATGTTATCTTTCCAATGCCTTCAAATAAACACACACAAATATACAAAACACATATATGGAGATATACATACACATATATTTTAAAATTTTTTTATTTTCAGGCCAGGTTGCTTTATATTAGTTGTACTAATCAGTTGTTCTCTACTTCTTAAAAACAATTCTTTATTAATTTTATACATTGTGAACGCATAATATTTTATACAAACTTTATAATTTGCCTTCACTTTAAGATGCCTTTTATTTTTAATATTCATATAGTAAAATATATTTATCTCCTTTATACTGAAAAGTCTTATGTATTCAAAACATTTCTCCAGATCAAAATCCAAAATATTTTATAACATCTTTTGTGAAGTGTATTTTCAAACGTTTTGCCCATTATCTATTAAATTTTTTTATTTTTTACTTTTAAATTTTGTGCATACATAGTAGGTATATATATTTATGGGGTATGTAAAATATACAGTACTTTGATATAGGAATGCAATGTGGAAATCACATCATGCTAAATGGTGAGCCCATCCCCTCAAGCATTTATCCTTTTTGTTACAAAAAATACAATTACACTCTTTCAGTTACTTTAAAATGTAAAATTTAATTATTATTGACTATAGTTGCCCTGCTGTGCTTTCAAATACTAGGTCTTATTCATTCTTTCTAACATGTTTTTGTGCCCATTAACCATCCCCATTTCCCCCACCACTGCTCTAATACTTATTACACCCTCTGGTAACCATCCTTCTACTCTCTATCTCCATGAGTTCAATTGTTTTAATTTTTAGGTCCTACAAATAAGTGAGAATACGTGAAGTTTGTCTTTCTGTGCCTAGCTTATTACATTTAGCATAATGACCTCCAGTTCCATCCATGTTGTTACAAATCACAGAATCTAATTCTGTTTTATGGCTAAACAGTACTCCATTGTGTATATGTACCACATTTTCTTTATCCATTCATCTATTAATGGACACTTAGGCTGCTTCCAAATCTTGCCTTTGTGAACAGTGATGCAAGAAACATGGGAGTGCAGCTATCTCTATGATATATCTCTTTGGGTAGATCTGCAGCAGTGCGATTGCTGGATTACGGTAGTCCTATTTTTAGTTTTTTGAGGAACCTCCAAACTATTCTCCATAGTAGTTGTACTAATTTGCATTCACACCAACAGTGTATGAGGGTTTCCTTTTCCCCACATCCTCACCAGCATTTGCTATTGCCTGTCTTTTGGATAAAAGCAATTTTTACTGGGGTGAGACGGTATTTCATTGTAATTTTTATTTGCATTTCTCTGAGGATCAATGATGTTGAGCACCTTTTCATATGCGTGTTTGCCATTTGTATGTCTTCTTTTAGGAAATGTCTCTTCAGATATTTTGCCCATTTTTTAATCAGATTAGATTTTTTTCTATAGAGTTATTTCAGCTCCTTATATATTCTGGTTATTAATCCCGTCAGACAAGTAGTTTGCAAATATTTTCTCCCATTCTGTGTGTTGTCTCTTCATTTTGTTAACTGTATCCTTTGCTGAGCCGAAGCTTTTAACTTGATGTGATCCATTTGTCCATTTTTGCTTTGGTTGCCTGTGCTTATGGGGTTTTACTCAATAAATTTTTGTCCACATAAAAGTGGAGAGTTTCTTCAATGTTTCTTGTAGCAGTCTCACAGTTGAGCACTTAAATTTAAGTCTTAATTCATTTTTATTTGATTGTTGTATATGGTGAGAAATAGAGGTCTAGTTTCATTCCTCTGCATACCGACATCCAGTTTTCCCAGCACCATTTATTGAAGAGATTATCTTTACCCCAGTGTTTTTGGCATCACTGTAAAAAATGTACTGTAGGTGTATCAATTTGTTTCTAAGGTCTCTATTCCATTCCATGGGTCTATGTGTCTGTTTTCATGCCAGTGTCATGTTGTTTGGTTACTACAGCTCTACAGTATAATCTGAAGTCAGGTAATATGATTCCTCCAATTTTGTTCTTTTTGCTCAGGACAGCATTGGTCATTCTGAGTTTCTTCCGGCTCCATAAAACATTTCAAATGGTTTTTTCTATTTCTGTGAAGAATGACAATGGTATTTTGGTAGCAACTGCATTGCTTTTTGTAATGTGAACATTTTAACAACACTGATTCTTCCAATATATGAACATAGAACGTGCTTCCATTTTTTTGTGTCCTCTTCGATTTCTTTCATCAGTGTTTTATACTTTTCATTGTAGAGATCTTTCACTTCTTTGGTTAATTCCTAGGAATGTAACTTTATTTGTAGTTATTGCAAATAGGATTGCTTTTCTTTTTTAGACTGTTGTTGGAAACAACAGTAGAAATGCTACCGATTTTTCTATGTTGACTTTGTATCCTGCAACTTTACTGTATTTGTTTGTCAGTTCTAATAGTTTTCTGGTGGAGTCTTCAGGTTTTTCCAAATATAAGATTATATCATCTGCAAACAAGGATATTTTGACGTCCCATTTCCAATCTGGGGGCACTTTATTTCTCTCACTTCTCTGACTGCTCTAGCTAGGACTTTCAGTACTATGTTGAGTAACAGTGGTGAAAGTAGGCATCCTTCTTGTGTTCCCAATCTTACAAAAAAGGCTTTCAGTTTTTGCCCATTCAGTATGATACTAGCTATGGATCTGCTGTATATCACTTTCATTATGTTGAGATACATACCTTCTATACACAATTTTTTGAGCATTTTTATCATGAAGGGATGTTGAATTTTATCAACTGCTTTTTCAGCATCAGTTGAAATGATCATATAACTTTTGTCCTTCATTCCATTATGATGTATTACACTGATTGATTTGCATACATTGAACCATTCTTGCATCCCTGGGATAAATCCCACTTAGTCATGATGAATGATATTTTTAATGAATTGCTGATTCAGTTTGCTAGCATTCTGTTGGTAATTTTTCCATCAATATTCATGAGACATGATGGCCTGCTGTTTTCTTTTTTTGCTGCCTTTATCTGGTTTTGGTATCAGAGTAATACTGGCCTCCTAGAATGAGTTTGAAATTTTCCCTCCTCCTCTATTTTTTGGAATCGTTTCAGTGTAATTGGTATTAGTTATACTTTATTTGGTAGAATTCAACAGCGAAGCCACTGGGTCCCAGGCTTTTCTTTACTGGAAGACTTTTTATTACAGATTCAATTTTATTATTTGTCATTGGTCTGTTCAGGTTTTGAACATCATGGTTCAATCTTGGTAGGTTGTATGTGTCTAAAAATGTATCCATTTCCTCTACATTTTGCAATTTATTGGCATATAGTTGCTCAAAGTACCCACTAATGATCGTTTGAATTTCATCTATACCACTTGTAATATGTCTCCTTTTTCATCTCTGATTTTATTTATTTAGGTCTTCTTTTTTTCTTAGTCTGGTTAAAGGTTTATCTTTTTTTTTTTTTTTTTTTTTTTTTGAGACGGAGTCTCGCTCTGTCACCCGGGCTGAAGTGCAGTGGCCGGATCTCAGCTCACTGCAAGCTCCGCCTCCTGGGTTTACGCCATTCTCCTGCCTCAGCCTCCCGAGTAGCTGGGACTACAGGCGCCTGCCACCTCGCCCGGCTAGTTTTTTGTATTTTTTAGTAGAGACGGGGTTTCACCATGTTAGCCAGGATGGTCTTGATCTCCTGACCTCGTGATCTGCCCGTCTCAGCCTCCCAAAGTGCTGGGATTACAGGCTTGAGCCACCGTGCCCGGCCAGGTTTATCAATTTTATGATTTCAAAAAACAACTTTTTGTTTCTCTGATCTTTTATATTGTCTTCATTTCTATTTCATTTACTTCTGCTGTTATCTTTATTATTTCTTTTCTTCTACTAATTTTGGGTTTGGTTTGCTCTTGCAAAATGCATCATTAGGGTATTTATTTGAAGTTTTCTTTCTTTCTGGATGCAGGCATTTATAGCTATATAAATGTACTACTTTTACTGTACTACTTAGTACTACTTTTACTGTATCCTATAGGTTTTGGTATGTTGTGTTTTCTTTGTTTTTTGAGACAGCGTCTCCTTCTGTTGCCCAGGCTGCAGTACAGTGGCACAATCTTGCTCACTGCAACCTCCTCCTCCTGAGTTCAAGCAATCCTCCTGTCTCAGCCTCCCAAGGACCTGGGACTAAAGGCATGCACCACCATACCTGGCTACTTTTTAAACTTTTTGTAAAGAAAAGTTCTCACTACAGACCCCAGGTTGGTGTCAAACTCCTGGGCTCAAATGATCATTCCACATCAGCTTGCTACAGTGTTGGAATTACAGACATGAGCCACCACTCCCAGCCAGTAAGTTGTGTTTCCATTATCAATTGTTTCAAGAAATTTGCCAATTTTCTTTTTAATTTTTTCACTCACCTACTGGTCATTCAGGAGCATATGGTTTACTTTCCATGCAATTGTACAGTTTCAAAGACTCCTTTTGTTATTGATTTCCAGTTTTATTTGAGTGTAGTCAGAGAAGACACCTGATACAATTGCAATTTTTTGAACATTTGAAGACTTGTTTTATAACCAAACATATAGTCTATTCTTGAGAATGAGCCAGGTGCTGAGGAGAAAAAAATGCGTATTCTGCAGCCACTGGATGAAATGGTCTATAAATACCTATTAGGTCCATTTGTTCTACACTGCAGATTAAGTCCAATATTTCTCTGTTGATTTTCTGTCTGGAAGGTCTATCCATTGCTGAAAGTGGGGTATTGAAGCCTTCAGCTATTATTGTATTGAAATCTCTCTCTCTTTAGCTCTAATAATATTTGCTTTACATATCTGGGTGTTCCAGTGTTGGGTACATATATGTATTAGGCCATTATTGCGTTGTTATAAAGAAATAACTGAGACTGAGTATCAAGGAAAGAGGTTTAATTGGCTCATGGTTCTGCAGGTTTTACAGGAAGCATGGTGCTGGCATCTGCTTGGCTTCTAGAGAGGTCTCAGAAAGCTTGTAAGCATGGGCAGAAGGTGAAGGGGGAGCAGGCACATGACATGCTAGAAGCAGGAGCAAGCAAGAGTGTCTGTGGGGGGAGGTGCCACACACTTCTAAACCACCAAATCTCACGAGAACTCACTATCACAAAAACAGCACCAAGCCATGGGGGATCTGCCCCCATGATCCAAACACCTCCCACCAGGTGCCACCTCCAGCACTGAAGATTACAATTCAACAGAAGGATTGCGCAGAGACAAATATCCAAATTATATTAATATATATTTTTACAGTTGTTAAATCCTCTTGCTGAACTGACTCCTTGACATACATACATACATACATATATATATATATATATATATATATATATATATATTTTTTTTTTTTTTTTTTTTTTTTTCCTTTTGAGACAGTGTCTTGGTCTGTCACCCAGACTGGAGTGCAGTGGCCCAATCTCAGCTCACTGCAACCTCCATCTCCTGGGTTCAAGTGATTCTCCTGCCTCAGCCTCCCAAGTAGCTGGAATTACAGATGCCCACCACCATACCCAACTAATTTTTGTATTTTTAATAGAGACAGGATTTCACCATGTTGGCCAGAGTGGTCTTAAACTCCTGGCCTCAGGTGATCCGCCCACCTCAGCCTCCCAAACTGGTAAGATTACAGGCGTGAGCTACAGGCCCAGCCCCCTTTATAATTATATAGTGACCGTCTTTGTCTCTTAATGTTTTTGTCCCGAAATCTATTTTGACTGATACAAGTATAGCTATTCCTGCTCTTCTGGTTTCCACTAAATAGAATATCTTTTTCCACCATTTTATTTTCAGTCTATGTGTACCTTTACAGGTAAAATGTGTTTCTTGTACGCAACAGATCACTGGATCTTTGGGGTTTTTTTAATCCATTTAGCTACTCTATGTCTTTTGATTAAAGGGTTTGGTCTATTGACATTCAGTGTTATTACTGATAAGTAAGGACTTACTCTTGCCATTTTGTTATTTGTTTCTGGTTGTTTTGTGGCCTTCTCTTCCTTCTTTCCTTCCTGTCTTCCCTCTAGTGAAGCTGATTTTCTCCAGTGGTATGATTTAATTTCTTGCTTTTTATTTTGTGTATCTATTGTATGTTTTTTGATTTGAAGTTACCATGAGGCTTGCAAATACTATCTTACAATCATTATTTCAAACTGATGACAACAGTGATTGCATAAAGAAGCAAAAAGAAGACTAATAAAAACTTTAACTTTGTCCCCCTGCTTTTTAACTTTGTTTCTATTCGTACCTTATTGTAGTGTCTATATCCTGAAAAGTTATTTTTTATCAGTTCATCATTTGGTCTTTCTACTCAAGATATGAGTAATTTATATACCATAATAACAGATACACAATATTCTGTGTACTTATTATTACCACTGAGTTTTATATCATCGTATTATTTCTTACTGCTCATTCACATCCTTTTCTTTCTGACTGAAGTACTCTCTTTAGTACTTCTTGTAGGACAAGTCTGGTGTTGATGAAATCTATCCATTTTTGTTTGTCTGGGAAAGTCTTTATTTATCCTTCGTGTTTGAAGGCTATTTCCCTGAATACATTGCTATAGGATAAAAAATTCTTTCCGTCAGCACTTTAAAAACATCACGCCACTCTCTCCTGGCCTGTAAAATTTCCACTGAAAAGTCTGCTGCCAAATCTATTAGAGCTCCATTGTAGGTTGTTTGTTTCTTTTTTCTCACCGCTTTTAGGACCTTTTCTTTATGGCCTTTATTGGTTTGATTATTAAATGCCTTGAGTTAGTCTTCATTGGGTTAAATCTGCTTAGTGTTTCATAACCTCCTTACACTTACTTACATGTTATCTTTTTCTAGGTTTGAGAAGTTCTCTGGTATTATCCCTTTGAATAAACTTTTTATCCCTATCTCTTTCTCTACCTCCTCTATAAGGACATGACTCTTATGTTTGCCCTTTTGAGGCTATGTCCTAGATATTATAGGTGTTCTTCATTCTTTTAGAGTATTCCTTTTTCTTTTGTCTCTGACTTTATATTTTCTTTTTTTTTTTTTTTTTGAGGCAGAGTCTCGCTTTGTCGCCCAGGCTGGAGTGCAGTGGCTGGATATCAGCTCACTGCAAGCTCCGCCTCCCGGGTTCACGCCATTCTCCTGCCTCAGCCTCCCGAGTAGCTGGGACCACAGGCGCCCGCCACCTCGCCCGGCTAGTTTTTTGTATTTTTTAGTAGAGACGGGGTTTCACCATGTTAACCAGGATGGTCTCGATCTCCCGACCTCGTGATCCGCCTGTCTCGGCTTCCCAAAGTGCTGGGATTACAGGCTTGAGCCACCGCACCCAGCCGACTTCATATTTTCAAAGCTGTCTTCAAGCTCACTAATTCTTTTATCAATTCTGCTACTAAGAGACTCTGATGCATTCTTCAGTACATCAATTGCATTTTTCAGCTCTAGAATTTCTGCTTGATTCTTTTTAACTATTTCAATTTGTTTTTTAAATTTATCTGATAGTATTCTGAATTCCTTCTCTGTGTTATCTTGAATTTCTCTGAGTTTCTTCAAAACAGTTATTTTTAATTCTCTGTCTGAAAGGTCACCTATCTCTGGATCCATTCTCCAGGATTTGTTCCCAGTGCCTTATTTAGTTTATCTGGTGAAGTCATGTTTTCCTGGATGGTCTGGATGCTTGTGGATGTTGATTCATGTCTGGGCATTGAAGAGTTAGGTATTTACTGTAGTTCTCCCAGTCTGGGCTTATTTGTGCCTATCCTTCTTGGAAAGGCTTTCCAGGTGCACTGTCCATTTTTTAATTGGCGTTTGTGCTTTTTTTTTTTTTTTTTTTTTAATTGAGTTATAACAGTTCTTTATGTATTCTGGAAAAAAAGCCTTTTATCAGAGTTATTGTGGACATTTTCTCAGTCTATGGCTTGTTTTCATATTTTTCTTAACTATGTTTTTTGCAGCAAGGTTTTTCATTTTGATGAAGTCCAGTTTACATGTTTTTCATAGGGAATTTTTGTGCCTTGAGAAATTGTTATCACAAGTCACAAAAATTTCTCCTATGTTTTTCCCTAGTTTTAGCTTTAGCATATAGGTCTATTTTCCATTTTGAGTTAATTTTTGTATAAGGTGTGAAGTATAGGTGAATCTCAATTTTTTTTTCATATGGATATCCAATTGTTCCAGTACCATTTGTTGAAAAGACTGTTCTTTCCTCTTTTAAATTACCTTGGGACTTCTGCAAAAATCAACTGACCATGTGAACTCTCTCTGTTGCTACATTTACCGATACGTTTACCCTTAGGCCAAGATGACACTATCTTGATTACTGTAACTTTATACTAAGTCTTAAAAACCAAATACTATTAAATCTTCCATCCTTGTTCTTTTTTGAAAATTGTTTTGTCTATTCTAGGTCTTTTACCTTTCAGTATAACTTTTAGAATCAGTTTGTCAATTACTAGATAAATGTCCACTGCAAGTCTTGATACTGACTACACTGAATCTGCAGAACAATTTGGGGAGAACTGACATACTAACATTGAGGATTCCAACCACAAACAGAGTACATTTCTCAATTTATTTAGATCTTTAATTTTTCTTGGCAATGTTTTCTAGTTTTTCATGTACACATCTAGCACATATTTTGTTAAATTTATTCTACATATTTTATATTTTGATGCTGTTTTACTTAATTTTTTTCATTTTCTAAATATTCATTGCCAGTATATAGAATACAACTGATTATAGCAACTTTTAGTCTATGTCCTTGATAAGTCTGCTTATTGATTGTAGTAACTTTTTCTAGGTATACTTTTGTATTACCTTTAACCACTTCCTTCATAATCTGTATGCCTTTCATTTATTTTTCTTGCCTTATTATGGTGGCTAGGACTTTCAGTATAATGCTGAGTAAAAATTTCTGTTCCTTGGCTGAGCGCAGTGGCTCACACCTGTAATCCCAGTACTTTGGGAGGCCGAGGCGGGCAGATCATGAGGTCAAAAGTTCAAGACCAGCCTGAGCAACATGGTGAAACCCCATCTCTACCAAAAATACACAAAAGTGGTGGATGTGGTGGTGCGCACCTGTAATCCCAGCTACTCAGGAAGTTGAGACAGGAGAATCACTTGAACACGGGAGGCAGAGGTTGCAGTGGGCCGAGATCATGCCACTGCACTCCAGCCTGGGTGACAGAGTGAGACTCCCTCTCAAAAAAAAAAAAAAAAAAAGCTTCTATGCCTGGTCTCAAAGGAAAAGGACTTAGTCTCTCACTTTTAAGCATGGTATCAGCTGTAGGTTTTTTATAAAAGCTCTTACTAGCCTAAGAAAGCTTCCTTCTATTTTTAGTTTGCCATGTGTTGAGTGTTAAAATTTGGCAATGTTTTTTACTAGTCTACTGAGATAATCAGAGGGGTTTCATCCTTTATTATGTTTATGTGGTGGATTACACAAATTTTCTAACGTTAATTTTGCATTTCTGGTATAAATTTCATTTGAGCATGATGTGTTTTTTTTAATATATTGCTGGATTTCACTTGCTAATATTTTAAGAAATTTTACTTTTACATTCATGAGGAATATTGGCCTGTAGCTTAGTTTTCTTGTAATGTCTCTGTTTGGTATGACTATCAAAGTAACACTGGTCTCATAAAATGTGTTGTGAAGTTTTCTCCTTATTTACTTATTTTATTTATTTATTTATTTTTGAGGCAGGGTCTCGCTCTGTCATGAGTGCAGTGATGCGATCTCAGCTCACTGCAAGTTCCACCTCCCAGGTTCATGCCATTCTCCCACCTCAACCTCCCAAGTAGCTGGGACTACAGGTGCCTGCCACCACACCCAGCTAATTTTGTTTTTGTACTTCTAATAGAGATGGGGTTTCACCTGTGTTAGGAAGGGCTCAATCTCCTGACCTCGTGATCCTGCTGCCTCGGCCTCCCAAAGTGCTAGGATTACAGGTGTGAGCCAACACACCCGGCCGTTTTCTTTGTATTTTCTTAAGGACTTTAAGACTGTCCTTAATGATAAACTCTGAGAATACGGATCCATAAATTAATTCATAGCATAATTAACTAAACCCAATTTCTTTTCCATCATTTTATGACCCAAATCCAAAACAATAAGTTCTTTTTTTTTTTTTAAATAGGTTCTCACTCTGTGGCCTGGGCTGGAGTACACTGGTGCAATCAATCATGGCTCACTGCACTCTCAACCTTCTATATCCAAGCAATCCTCCTACCTCAGCATCCGACAAGCTGTGACTACAGGAGTGGACCGTCTCACCTAGCTCTTTAAATGTTAAAACTGTGTCTTCTGGCTGGGCACAGTGGCTCAAGCCTGTAATCCCAGCACTTTGGGAGACCGAGATGGCCGGATTACAAGGTCAGGAGATCGAGACCATCCTGCCTAACCCGGTGAAACCCCGTCTCTACTAAAAAAAAAATACAAAAAACTAGCCGGGCAAGGTGGCGGGTACCTGTAGTTCCAGCTACTCTGGAGGCTGAGGCAGGACAATGGCGTAAACCTGGGAGGCGGAGCTTGCAATGAGCTGAGATCCGGCCACTACACTCCAGCCTGGGCGACAGAGCGAGACTCCGTAAAAAAAAAAAAAAAACTGTGTCTTTTAATTTAAGTTGTATTTCTTTTAGACTAATTTGGTCTGGCTTTTTTTTTTTTTTTTTTTTAAATCACTCTAACCATCTCAGTTTCTTAATGTGCTTAGTCCATTTGTATTTTTTTAGTTAAAAAAAACCAGAGACAGGGTCTCACTATGTTGGCCAGGTTAGTCTTGAACTTTTGGCCTCAAGCAATCGTCACACCTCAGCAGTCCATTTATATTTAATGCAGCCATTCATATGGTTAGATTTAAACTTGCCATCTTGCTATTTATTTTCTATTTGTTCCATCTGTTTTTTGTTCCTTTTTCTCTTTTTCCTAACTTCTCTTAACTGTTTTTAATTACATTTGATTTATTTTATTAACCTGTTAAATTATTTCCTTTTCTTTTCTCAATGGTTGCTCCAGGGCAGAGGAAATTCCTGCAAACTTTTTCTTAAAAGGCCTAATAGTAAACATTTAGACTTTTAAACAACATGTAGTTGTTCTCTATCCCAACTACTCAGCTCTGCCACTATAATGTAAAAGCAGCCAAAGACAACCTATCAATGAACAGGTGTAGCTGTGTTCTAATAAAACTTTACTTACAAAAGCAAACAGTTGGCCCACAGGCAGTAGTTTGCTGACCCCAGCTCTAGGGTTTACAATATCCATCTTTATCACGGCACAGTTTACCTGCCAAAATTACACCACTTCACAAATTGTTTAAGAAACATACTTCCATTCTTCTTTCTCTTGTCCTTTGTGCTACTGTCATAAATTTTGATTCTCTGTATATTACAAAATCCAATATACCTTACTATTTTGACTTAGGTAATAATCTCTTGAAGATTTTTTTAAATGAGAAAAAAACTGCTTAATATTTATCAATATATTTACTATTTTATGTTCTTCACTCCTCTGTGTATATCTGAGTTTCCATCTGGTATCTTCTTCTACCTGAAGAATTTCCTTTAATGTTTCTTACAGTGTAGGTCACTCAGACATAAATTCTCTCAATTTTTATTTAAAAAGATATTTAATTTGCCCTTGTTTTTGAAAATTATTTTCACTGAATATAGAATCCTAGTTTGGCAGATTTTCTTTCAACACTTTGAAGATGTTATTCTGTGTCTTCCAGTTTGCACTGTGTGATGAGTAGTCACCAGTTATACTTATCTTTGTTCCCCTGTATGTAAACGTATCTCCTTTACTCTGGCTGCTTTTATGGTTTTTTATGATTTTCAGCTGTTTCCAATAATTTAATTGTAATATACCCTGGTATGGTTTTCTTTGTGTTTATCCTGTATGTGTTTCATTGAGTTTCTTGGACCATGAATTGAAATTTTTCTTCATATCTGAAAAATTTGGAGGCATTATTTTTTAAATTTTTTTTCTGCATCTCTTCCCCCGGATGTCTATTATTTTCTCTCTCTGCTTTAGATATGGATACTGTCTATTGTTTCATTTTCCTTTATTCAAGTATACTCATATTGAGTTCCACAGTAATTAATTTTCTTTTAAGCCTATCCACTAAATTTTTTACTTCAGATAACATACTTTTCACCCTAGAATTTCCTTTGGTTTTTTATTAGAATTTCCATTCTCTCCTTTTTGTGTTCATGTCTTTAATTCTTTGAACATAAATAATAACAGTTATTTTAAAGTCCTTGCCTGTTAATGTCTGTAATTACTGGTTGCGTTTCTATTTAGGTGGCTTTTCTTAATATGAATCATATTTTTCAGTTTCTTGTCATCTAGTAATGTTCTTTGAATGTTGAACACTGTTATATTATTGAGTATCTGGACTTAATGTCCTCCTTAAAGAAATATTATTGAGCTTTTCTCTGACAGACAGCTAATTTATTTGAAAAGCAGTTTGACATTTTTGAGGCTTGTTTTTCTGCTTAGGAAGGGCAGGTCTGAAGTAGCTTCTACTCTAGGGCTAGGTTAGCCCTGCTACCATGGCTTGGGGTATCTACTAAGTGTAATTTTTTGAGAGACAGGGTCTCGCACTGCTGCCCGGACTGCGGTGCCATGGCACAATCATGGATCACAGCAGCCTCAACCTCCTGGACTCAAGAACTCCTCTTGTCTCAGCCTCCAGAGTAGCTGAGACTACAGGTGCTCACCACCACACTCAGCTAATTAGAAAAAAAAAAAAAGTATGGAGATGAGATCTGGCTAGGTTGCCCAGGCTGGTCTCGCACTCCTGGCCTCAAGTGATCCTCCTGCCTCAGCCTTCTAAAATGCTGGGATTACAGGCATGAATCACCCACACCCGGCCCAAGTACTGTTTTTGATAGTTGTTCATTTCACAGAGTCCCAGTAGTTTTTCTTTGTCTCATAGTTTTCTCAAAGAATTTCATCCTGTGCAGTCAGGCACAGCTTAGTATTCAGTTAAGACTCAAGGAAAGCAACACCTGTGCAGATATCTGGAGCTTTTTTCCAGCAAAGCTCTCTCCTCTCAGGTATTGTGCCTGTAAGTCCAGACACCTCAGTCTTCCTAAATTCTTACTTCTAACTCTTCAACTTAGCAACATTGCTGTGTACTTAACTCTTCTTGAGATCTCCTTCTGTGTGTCATATCTGAAATTTCGACTCCACTCAAAAAGTCAGGGAAATCACAGAGATATTTATTTCCTCACTCTGAGATCTCAATCCTGCAATGCTTGTTTTCTAATGTTTGAAAATAATTGTTTGAAATATTTTGTTTTGACACCAGGCGCGGTGGCTCACGCCTGTAATCTCAGCACTTTGGGAGGCCGAGGCGGGCGGATCATGAGGTCAGGAGATCCAGACCATCCTGGCTAACACAGTGAAACCCCGTCTCTACTAAAAATACAAAAAATAAGCCGGGCGTGGTGGTGCGCGCCTGTAGTCCCAGCTACTGGGAGGCTGAGGCAGGAGAATGGCGTGAACCCGGGAGGCGGTGCTTGCAGTGAGCCGAGATCGCACCACTGCACTCCAGCCTGGGCGACAAAGTGAGACTCCGTCTCAGAAAAAAAAAGAAAGAAAGAAAGAAATACTTTGTCTGGTTTTCTAGTTGTTTACTGTAGAAAGCCTAGTTAGATATCAGTTACTCTATCACAGCTTGAAAGCGAAATCCACAAGTTTCAAAGTTTTCATTTTAGACATTTAATACTTCAATCCATCTGGACTTTTTTATTGTAAATATGGTGTAGGATAGTGATCCAACTTCGACTTTTTTTTTCAAATAAACATTTTTTTCTGGATCCATTTATTCTATGGTACCCACTACTTTCCTTACTAATTTGGGATTGCATCTCTACCACACAACAAAGTTTCATACATGCATGGGTATGCTTTTTCTAAGCACTCATTTTTATTCCACTAGTTAATTTGTCCATCCCTGTGCTATCACATGCTCAATTATTATTATAAGTCTTAATACCTCCTACGGTAAATCCCTCTTTCCCTCTTTCCTGTTCATCGTCTTTAAATGGTCCCTACTTCTTCTTAGTCTTTACTTTTCCATGTGACATTTTTGACCCATTGAGTGTTGTGAATAAGCCTGTTGTAATGTGTATTGGACTACCATTGAATCTACAAATCAATACAGTGAGAAGTGACATTTTTATAATATTAAATATTATTTCCCAAATATGGTATATATCACCATTCATTTAAAATCAATCTTCCTTAATATTTTTATAAAGTTTTGATTTTCCTTATATAGGTCTTATAATTCTTTGTTACATTTATTCTATAATACACAATATTCTCTGATACTATTAACAATGTCCACTCTTTCATTATATTTCTGGTAATCTACTCGTGGTATAAATAAATGCAACCTACTTTTGTATCTTAATATTTTATCAAGCCACCCTGCTAAATTCTATCATATCTAACAGTCTGTACTCTCATCCCGTCTACCCACATTGCCAATACATCAGTACAAGCCCCTATCACTTCTCCACTGAATAACTACTTCTCATTAGTCTCCTAAACTCTAGTCTTAAACTCTACCCCCATGTTAAAAATTCTTTACTGATCTTTCTGTCTCCTTGGCCTTTGTACGTACTGTTCCTCCTGCTTGGAATAGTCTTTCCATATCCTCGTGGCTAACCTAACTCCTACTTATTCTTAAGGTCTGATTATTGCCTTCAAATACTTATCAGGCTAGATTAGCTATTCCTCTTGTGTGTAGAATATCATCCTATACTTAATCCTCTTCTACCTCCTACAACTCTAAATTGTTTCTCTGTGTCTCCAATTAAACGATAAACTTTTGAGAATAAGCCTTCGTCGTAATTTCCACATATTCCCAGAACTTTCCACAGTCTCTGACATATGGCAAGATCAATATGTATTTCTTCAACACATGTAAAAATAAAATCTCACTTAATACTAGAAAGACCCACCTGAAACAGAACTGTTTATGCCATTTTACTGATCAAGGAATAGATCTGAATACAAATATTCATGGCTCAAGAAACATTACTCTACCATACTACTTTTAGAAAGGATGTCCAAAATATACAATAAATTTTTATCATAAAAGAAAAAATGTTTTCTCATTTTGAACTTATGTTTTGAATAACTATAACCTGTCACCTATGACTAAAGAAAAAGGAGGGGAAAAAAAGAAGAATTAAAATATGAAAAGCCCTGAGATTTTTATTAACATGACTAATCGGATTGTCTGTCAACACACAACGTTCAGTGTTAAAAATGAGGAATACCGTGGCAAACCAAGGCAAGTGGTCACTCTAATTTTAATACTAATATAAATAGTTACATTTATATAAAACATTTGTTTTCTTTTATAACAAAACATGTAAAGGATAGTATATTTTAGACATGTAATTTTTCTTGGGTCACGTATATTTGTATTCAAACCTCAGCCCCATCTCTTTTTTACTGGCATGTTACCTGGCCTCTTTGAGCATTAAAACACACTCCCCATAGTGGTATAAATCTTTCAGAAATTCTAGAACATGCATTTTTAAATGTAGATATACATCCTCAAGTTCATTTCCATTTCCTAAATGCAAGCTAGTGTTAAAATCCTTACCTGTGTTACTTCCTCTACACCAGTCATCTGGTATTTCCTCATTCTTTCAAATACTGAATGATCTGCACAGCCCCCCTGAGGACCGTATTTATGCGGATAGTCTAAAATACAAAGAAGAAACATCTTACTGTCACATATTTAGGTATAACCAATTATAAATGAGAATTATCTTATAAATAAAAATTTAACTGTCTTAACTAATGAAAACCATAAATGTTTATTGAGCACCTATGGAAAAGGCATTATGCTAGGCATTTTAATGTTAAAACCTAGCAGGTTCCTAAGTTCTCTGTCAATAAAAACTACTGGTCTTTAGCTTTTTGTCATACAGATGATTTGTCAATTCTAAAAAAGGACAGTAATCACTCATTATTCTGACCCTATCACCAATATACTGAATTTGGCTGTCATCAAGAGAATATCTATGTTTCTGGTCCATCATCTGGCAGGGGTCAAGAGAATCCTTCTGCAGCATTCCTGACCTCCATCAGAAGGACACTAGCAAAAATAAAGGAGAACCCCAAAACTCTTCCTATTCTTGGGAAGATACTCCCCTACTCCTCATTTCACAAAACACAACTTTCTACCACTTTCTCCCTTAGGACCATTAAGACTATTCTCACAGTAGCTCAGTTTTTACAGTCATGAGACTGTATCACTGACTACCTCAACTCATTACAGGCATTTGTTGTCACCCAAGTCACTACTGCCCTTATTTCCTTATTTTTACATCCTGACCCACTGTCAGTCTTTCTGACACCACCCCATCATCATGACTGATGACATCATTCATCATTCATTCATCATCATTCATCATTCATGACGATGATCTTTCCAATACACTCAGTTCTTTTCTCCAATGATTTTTTTCCTACCTCAGCTCCTCATTTCCATAGTTACACTTCTGAACTTGTCATTATTGGTAACTGAAAATGCTTCATAATCTCAACTTCCAGTACTCTACTTTCTTTCCACCACTTATCTTTTTAGTACATTCCCTCTAGGCTCCAACAACCCTTTAACATCAGTAAGACCCTTTAATTCACCAATGCTACCACCTTATTGTCTATCACAAGATATTCTTTTTCTTCCTTATTTAGTTTAAATCCCATAGTCAATTATTATTATAATTACACCACTGCATTCACCATCGACTCCCTTGTGCTCCACCCCAACACCCTTGAAGGGAGTTGATGGTGAACGCAGTGGTGTCTTACTTACTTCAGAAGTGTAACTATGGAGGAGAGAAGCTCCTCCTGAAGCTGAATGAGGCTGAAGAAAAACTAGTAATTATGACCAGTCTCATTCAAAAGTCATGATCTATAACCTCAAGAAGTTCCTTAATGCCAGCTAGCAACTGAATTTCCAGTCTATTCTCAATTTCATTCACCTAGTTAACACCAGGCAGTTCTTACTTTGCCACACCAGTACTGTCAGTCATAAAACTGACCATGCAAGCTGAAACTATGCAAAATGATCTTAATAATCAACAGGGAAAAAATTACAATTGTTCTGTGACCTTTAAAATCTTTTGTCAAAAAACTAAAACTCACTTACCATTGGTTATTAATGTATCGGGAACAAAAAAATAAAACATTTATTTAGTACATTGTTACTTAAAACATTGGAATTTTAAAAGAATTAAGTGTTTTATTTCTTCATAAATTGAATTTCAAATATCATGAATTAAAAATATAAATTCTTTTTGAAAGCTTGAAACTTAGGGTAAAAAAAATTTCCAAATATTTCCAAAGCAACAAAACAGTATTTATATATGCTTCAAATTCTGTCAGCACAAAACTCTCCCAATAGAAAGGGTCAAGCATACAATTTTTCCCATATACTTTCAAAACTTCTAAAAGACGCTGTTTTCCTTGGTCACCACATTAACTATAAAAATGGACAATGACATTTTCCCTCTAAAATTACTAACAATATAATCCTCATTTCTAGAAAAAGCCTTTGTTCAACTAATGAATAAGCCCTCATTGAGATGCTAAATCATAGGATGCACTGTAGTTCCCCTGAAAAGGCCAAACAGCATATTCTTTCACAAAGAATGAGTCATGGGTGTAGAATATTCAGCCTATTTAAAACAAAGATCAGCTTTAGATCTATTGCCTTTCTTCCAGTTCCTCTGCCAGTCTCTTGCTTTTGTTTTGCTGTTCAAGACACAAATATAAATAGTACATATATTGTGATTCTACCTCAAGCAGGAAATAGCTCTAGTTAACTCTCAATCATCCACTCTTTCGAGGAGGAATATTTACAGTTCAGATTCTCTGTCGAACAGAACTAGCCATAAAATACTCACTTTTTGCATCCTCACTACTTCCAGCAGGGTGCCCCTCCGCCTTACGTGACTGGCAGCTCAGAAACTTAACTGCTAGGTCCAAGGCCCTGGCTATGAGATGACTCTCTAATAGTCAAAACTGGGTGGTAATCCCTCCAATAATATGCCATGAATCACCAAATCCAATTTTTAAAAATCTACATTAATTGAATTTAAAATAGAATGACTTCTATAGAATAATACTATTTTCCATAAAAATTATTTTTGTTAATATCCAGAGTATCATGGGGTGGGGTCCTTATCCATGAAAATCGCCATTTATTCCGAAAGTTGCCAACATCAACAAGGATTCACTGATGGAGAGTAGAAGAAAGGCTTTTTTTTTTCTTTTGAGAAGAAATGAAAAGTTTGGAGACAGGAAAGAACTCCAAATGTTCTTCCTCCTAAGTCTAGTGGATGGGAGGTCCTTTCTCCCCAGTACCAATTCTCATGTCTTCCCAAACCCCATGTCTAATTTCTGTTTTGGGAGGGTAAGTGGGCATAAGAAAAGCACAGAGTGATTGTCCATAGAAAGAGGAGGAAGTTGAAGATGACCCCACTTTCCACATGCACTTACAACACTGATCTCTCTGGAAACAGAGATGAGGAGGAGGGCCAGGCATGTCACTCCCCACCCCATGGGTTTTAGAAAGAAAGGGTTAGTATTGGCAGCCAAAGGGATAATCGGAGTCAGGTCAACCAGACAAATGTTGCTTTATTATTCTGAGCAATTACAAATAGAATTACTCGACTCTAAAGTGTTTAAGCAAGAACCTTAGCCCTATTCATTATTGTATGGATAGTTTCTAAAAGTGTCTTGTACAGATTAGGCCCTCAAAAAATGTTGATTAACAAATTAATCAGTTGTTAAAACTATAAAACTTATAACTGACACTTGGAATGAAAACTTGTAACATACCAACTTTAAGTGTCCATTATTTACAGGTATTTGACTTGGGACTATAGAGTTATACACAGGGATAAATAGGTGACTCCAGGCCAAAGAACATGCGAATCTCTTTTCCTCTTTAGTTCCCAAGCTGTGACAACTGAAAAGAAATTTTGTTGCAGCCAGAGTAATAGGGCTGACCCTTCTCCTGTGATCACAGATTCTCTCCTCTAGCAATCAAAAGATCTTCAAGGTTCAAGTCAAATTCCACCTCCCCAGGGAAGTCTTCCTAAATCTCCCTAAAGCTCCCTCACTGAGGTAGTATGAGCTACCCCAAGGCTTTGATGACATTCTTGCTGTAGCATTTACCACATTTTGACTATTACTGAAAATTTCCCTGAAGGTTTTTAATCTTCAGGGGAAACTTTTAAATTCTCTTTCCTGTATATTCAGAAACCAATAAATACGTGTTGAATTTAATTTTTCAGCCAGTATCTGGTTTCTATGCCTCTTTTCAAAGGTCATCCGGTAACCAAAGACCTGTAAACTGCTGGTTCCCTTAACCTCCTTTTAGCCTTCATTCCACCTACAATAAATATGAATTGCCTAACACTTTAAATTGTTTCTACAGCAAAGTATGTTCTAAATTCCTAACTACTTTACAGATTGACTATAACATACAGAACATTCAAAATTAAGACCTGTGTACACATAAATTTCCTAATCACATGTCAATGTTATTTTTAATTTTAATTTAACATGTCAATGTTATAATTAATTTGTTTGCATTAATTTATTAAGCAAACAAATAAGAAAAATTATTATATGCCAAACAACAGGTCTACAAAAATAAATGACACAGAACATGCACTCTCAAGAGCTTTTAGTCTAGCTGAGGTGTCCAACATGTAAACAGGCATGGCATTTAAGTACCAACTTCCTAAGTGTTAAGGTCTCCCTGCAATCATTCACAGGTTATTAAACACAGGTTGAATTTAATTTATTCATCCAGTCAACAGCTGGTTTCCTTCCATGCCTCTCAAAGGTCAGTCATATGACCAAGACCTATAACCTATTGGATTCAAAAGATAGGGAAGACTCATCAATACATAAACAGCAGTAAAGAGAGGATACCCAGAACTGTGAGGTCAGGAAAAAATTCTAGGGGATTACACCTAAGTTGTATTATCAGCTTGGAGGAGACAGAATATATATGCTGCATATGCTACTAGGTTAAATTAACATTATTTGGGTATTTTGTTTGTCTTGTTTCCAAATGCCCCCTCTCTAGAGCTCAGGCAACAGAGCAAGACTTTTTGGTCCTCAGTAGTTATTTCATCCCCTTGCCTCTTCAAAATTTTTTTTTTTTTTTTTTTTTTGCCTCTTCAAAATTTATCTTCTCTTTAATCGACCAATACTTGATGAGTTAATACAAAAAACCTTATAGTAATTTTGTCTGTAGTAACCCAACCCAACTGTCCCTTAACAGGCAAATGTATTAATAAATCACGGTATCCACACAACAGACTACTATTTATCAACAAAAAATTAACTTTTAATACATACAACATTGATGAATTCCAAAATACTTACGCTGAGTTAAAGCCAGATTTTCTTAAAGAGTACGTAATGTATAATTGTGTTTATATAACATTTTAAAAAGTGCAAACTAACCTAGAGATCAGTGCAAGAGGGTAGCAGGGAGTAGAGAAGAATTATACTGAAAGCTTTTGGGGGTGATGGGCATGTTCACTATCTTAAATGCTATGATACTTTTATAGACATAAGCATATGTTGAAAGTTATCAAATTATATACTTTATATATAAGCAGCTTATTGCTATCAATTTTCCCTCAATTAAGCTGTTAAAAGAGTAATACTGACTAAAGAGATGTGACAATCAAAGGCAATGTGTAGACCTGGATTAAATCCTGTATTTAAAAAAAAAAAAATAGGAGACATTTTTGTTAAGTAATTGGGGAAGTGTGTCCACAGCCTATACACTAAAGTATTACTAAGTCAATATTTAATTTATAGGTCTAAGAGTATAAATCTATGTAACCTTTTTAAAGAGATATCTGGCAATATATACCAAAATGCAAATGTCTAACAATGCTACTTCTAGGAAATTAATCTTAAGAAAATAACCATAAAAATATTGAGGGAGAAAATATGTGCAAGAATGTTACCTGTTGCAATTTTTAACAGTCAAAAAGAGGAAACAATCTACATATCCATTAGTTGGCAGGTTGGTAAATAATACATTTATCAAGGAAACAATAAAATTTTATGTAGCCATTTAAAGGAAAAATGTAGAGCTATGTTTATTGACACAGAAAGAGATCTAGGATATACTGTACACGAAATTTAAAATGGCATGTGAGGTCTGAAGGGCTATTCACAAAAATGTTAATGGGGTGGACATATTTCATCTTAATTAATTTACATAAAAGAATACTTAATTTACTTAAGCAAAATACTTAATTTACATATAAGAATAGCCATTTTATATAGTCATTTGGTAATCAGCACAAAAATATTTTATTTTTACTTTTTATTTCTCTCAGCCATGATCAATCAAGATATTTCCACCTTTAAAGGAAAAGTAGTTTAGAACCATTAACTTTTAGAAGAGATAAGAGATATTAGCACCATGATCTAACACCCTCATTTTATACCCAAAGAAAACGAGACCAAGAAAAAGTACATTACCTGTATAAGGTTATAAAGCTATTTTAATGTATCACCTTGATTTTATTTCTAACTCTTTTCATACGTATGTCATGCCTCAGTTCTTTGACATATTACCTCCTGTGCCTTCTCCCTACCATGTACCATGACCACTAACTTGTATGGTCTTGAGCAAACAACTTAAAACCAAAAAACAGTTTTAACTAGTAGATCTACAAGCTTGCCTATAAAAAATGATTCTAAGAAGTCTCTAGAAGCTAAACCAATAAAATCCACATCTGTGAATTCCAGACTTATGTTCAAATACAAACACAAGATAGCAAGACTGCTTTATGGAGATTTTCTATCTAATCCCCCAATTTATAAATCATGAACAGAATATAACATTTCTATAATAAACCAGATCTCACAATGTCTCTTTAGAAGCAGCTCTTTCCAGGGCCAGAGTCCTGGACCAATATCCTCAGGCACTCTTACAAGGTCACTGGTACAAACATCAATCTTTGAATTATGCTACAAGAGATGTGAAAGCCTGAGCTTTAGCTCCAAGTATCCCTAGGACATATACGTACACATACTCCTAAATGCTATTTCTTCTAGTTTTTCTATAACTTATCACTCATAAGAGTTGAGCCTTGGCCAGGCATGGTGGCTCACACCTGTCACCTTAGCACTTTGGGAGGCCGCGGCAGGAGGATCACTTGAGCTCAAGAGCTCAACACAAGCCTGGCAACATAATGAGACCTCTTTAAATATATATACATATTGTTTCCAGTGAGCCTAAAATATAAATTTGCCTTTTCAGTAGTAAATATGGCTACTTCAAAATCAATACCAAAAATAACTCTCTTTTAAAAAATCCTTACTGTCACTGTCTCTATTGTCATTAAGTTCTTGCCTTTTAGCAGCCTTTAAACTCTCCTAACTCAGAATGTAACAGAAATAAAGCACTGGAGTAGAACCCAGAAGACATGGATCCATGTCATACTGCACAAGTTTTAGAACTCTAGGCTTCAGTTTCCATCATCTTTAGAGTGTTGAATTCTAGTGCATTTTACAATACTAAAATTATAAAATTTCGTATTCAATTTATCTGTAAAACACTTCAAACACTACAAAATCATGATAAGATAGTTCTCAAAAGAAAAAAACAAAAATTTCAAATATAATTTTACTTGTTAGGCTGACTTTCAAAGTTGCTTTACAACATAAAAGCTTTTTTTATTTTCAAATAATCAAGTATTTCTGATAGCCATTACAGTACACTGACCTCCAAGGAGACAGTGCTGCGGCAACTGACCGCCAGATGAGCACTAGGTGACTCTGTGCTTCTCTGAGGAAAAATAACTAAACTTGGTAAAAGAAGATCCTAAAAAGCCAAGAAGCAAAATGTCATCATCTGCATTCTAGAGCAAACTTTCAGGACGAGAACAAGCAGCACCACTCATGCTTCAGTTAACTTCTCAGAATTTTCAAAAAGTGCTCAGAGAGGTGGAAAACCGTATCTGCTAAAGAGAAAAGAAAATCTGAAGACATGACAAAGGGGGACAAGGATGGCTATTAAAGATAAATTTATGGGGGCGGAGCAAGATGGCCGAATAGGAGCAGCTTCAGTCTCCAACTCCCAGCGCGAGCGACACAGAAGACCGGCGATTTCTGCATTTTCAACTGAGGTACTGGGGTCATCTCACTCGGGAGTGCCGGACAATCGGTGCTGGTCAGCTGCTGCAGCCCAACCAGCGAGAGCTGAAGCAGGGCGAGGCATCGCCTCACCTGGGAAGCGCGAGGGGGAAGGGAGTCCCTTTTCCTAGCCAGGGGAACTGAGACACACAACACCTGGAAAATCGGGTAACTCCTACCCCAATACTGCGCTGTAACACCGGCACACCGGAGATTGTATCCCACACCTGGCCGGGAGGGTCCCACGCCCGCGGAGCCTCTCTCCTTGCTAACACAGCAGTCTGCGGCAATCTAACCACAAGGCAGCAGCGAGGCTGGGGGAGGGGCGCCCGCCATCGCTGAGGCTTAAGTAGGTAATTAAAGCCGCTGGGAAGCTGGAACTGGGTGGAGCTCACAGCAGCTCAAGGAAACCTGCCTGTCTCTGTAGACTGCGCCTCTGGGGACAGGGCTCAGCTAAAGGAGTAGAAGCCTGTGAAACGCGAACGACTCTGTCTGACAGCTTTGAAGAGAGCAGGGGATCTCCCAACACGGAGGTTGAGATCTGAGAAGGGGCAGTCTGCCTGCTCAAGTGAGTCACTGACCCCTGAGTAGCCTAACTGGGAGACATCCCCCACTAGGGGCAGTCTGACACCCCACACCTCACAGGGTGGAGTACACCCCTGAGAGGAAGCTTCCAAAGCAAGAATCAGACAGGTGCACTCGCTGTTCAGCAATATTCTATCTTCTGCAACTTCTGCTGCTGATACCCAGGCAAACAGGGTCTGGAGTGGACCTCAAGCAATCTCCAACAGACCTATAGCTGAGGGTCCTGACAGTCAGAAGGAAACCTATCAAACAGGAAGGACACCTAAATCAAAACCCCATCAGTACGTCACCATCATCAAAGACCAGTGACAGATAAAACCACAAAGATGGGGAAAAAGCAGGGCAGAAAAGCTGGAAATTCAAAAAATAAGAGCGCATCTCCTCCTGCAAAGGAGCACAGCCCATCGCCAGCAACGGATCAAAGCTGGTCAGAGAATGATTTTGATGAGATGAGAGAAGAAGGCTTCAGTCCATCAAACCTCTCAGAGCTAAAGGAGGAATTACGTACCCAGCGCAAAGAAACTAAAAATCTTGTAAAAAAAGTGGAAGAATTGACAGCTAGACTAATTAATGCAGAGAAGGTCATAAACGAAATGACAGAGATGAAAACCATGTCACGAGAAATACGTGACAAATGCACAAGCTTCAGTAACCGACTCGATCAACTGGAAGAAAGAGTATCAGCGATTGAGGATCAAATGAATGAAATGAAGCGAGAAGAGAAACCAAAAGAAAAAAGAAGAAAAAGAAATGAACAAAGCCTGCAAGAAGTATGGGATTATGTCAAAAGACCAAATCTACGTCTGATTGGGGTGCCTGAAAGTGAGGGGGAAAATGGAACCAAATTGGAAAACACTCTACAGGATATCATCCAGGAGAACTTCCCCAACCTAGCAGGGCAGGCCAACATTCAAATTCAGGAAATACAGAGAACGCCACAAAGATACTCCTCCAGAAGAGCAACTCCAAGACACATAATTGCCAGATTCACCAAAGTTGAAATGAAGGAAAAAATCTTAAGGGCAGCCAGAGAGAAAGGTCGGGTTACCCACAAAGGGAAGCCCATCAGACTGACAGCAGATCTCTCGGCAGAAACTCTACAAGCCAGAAGAGAGTGGGGGCCAATATTCAACGTTCTTAAAGAAAAGAATTTTAAACCCAGAATTTCATATCCAGCCAAACTAAGTTTCATAAGTGAAGGAGAAATAAAATTCTTTACAGATAAGCAAATGCTTAGAGATTTTGTCACCACCAGGCCTGCCTTACAAGAGACCCTGAAGGAAGCCCTAAACATGGAAAGGAACAACCGGTACCAGCCACTGCAAAAACATGCCAAAATGTAAAGACCATCGAGCCTAGGAAGAAACTGCATCAACTAATGAGCAAAATAACCAGTTAATATCATAATGGCAGGATCAAGATCACACATAACAATATTAACCTTAAATGTAAATGGACTAAATGCTCCAATTAAAAGACACAGACTGGCAAACTGGATAAAGAGTCAAGACCCATCAGTCTGCTGTCTTCAGGAGACCCATCTCACATGCAGAGACATACATAGGCTCAAAATAAAAGGATGGAGGAAGATCTACCAAGCAAATGGAGAACAAAAAAAAGCAGGGGTTGCAATCCTAGTCTCTGATAAAACAGACTTTAAACCATCAAAGATCAAAAGAGACAAAGAAGGCCATTACATAATGGTAAAGGGATCAATCCAACAGGAAGAGCTAACTATCCTAAATATATATGCACCTAATACAGGAGCACCCAGATTCATAAAGCAAGTCCTTAGAGACTTACAAAGAGACTTAGACTCCCATACAATAATAATGGGAGACTTCAACACTCCACTGTCAACATTAGACAGATCAACGAGACAGAAAGTTAACAAGGATATCCAGGAATTGAACTCATCTCTGCACCAAGCGGACCTAATAGACATCTATAGAACTCTCCACCCCAAGTCAACAGAATATACATTCTTCTCAGCACCACATCACACTTATTCCAAAATTGACCACATAATTGGAAGTAAAGCACTCCTCAGGAAATGTAAAAGAACAGAAATTATAACAAACTGTCTCTCTGACCACAGTGCAATCAAACTAGAACTCAGGACTAAGAAATTCAATCAAAACCGCTCAACTACATGGAAACTGAACAACCTGCTCCTGAATGACTACTGGGTACATAACGAAATGAAAGCAGAAATAAAGATGTTCTTTGAATCCAATGAGAACAAAGATACAACATACCAGAATCTCTGGGACACATTTAAAGCAGTATGTAGAGGGAAATTTATAGCACTAAGTGCCCACAAGAGAAAGCAGGAAAGATCTAAAATTGACACTCTAACATCACAATTAAAAGAACTAGAGAGGCAAGAGCAAACACATTCAAAAGCTAGCAGAAGGCAAGAAATAACTAAGATCAGAGCAGAACTGAAGGAGATAGAGACACAAAAAACCCTCCAAAAAATCAATGAATCCAGGAGTTGGTTTTTTGAAAAGATCAACAAAATTGACAGACCGCTAGCAAGATTAATAAAGAAGAAAAGAGAGAGGAATCAAATAGACGCAATACAAAATGATAAAGGGGATATCACCACCGACCCCACAGAAATACAAACTACCATCAGAGAATACTATAAACACCTCTACGCAAATCAACTAGAAAATCTAGAAGAAATGGATAATTTCCTGGACGCGTACACTCTTCCAAGACTAAACCAGGAAGAAGTTGAATCCCTGAATAGACCAATAGCAGCCTCTGAAATTGAGGCAACAATTAATAGCCTGCCCACCAAAAAAAGCCCAGGACCAGATGGATTCACAGCTGAATTCTACCAGAGGTACAAGGAGGAGCTGGTACCATTCCTTCTGAAACTATTCCAATCAATAGAAAAAGAGGGAATCCTCCCTAACTCATTTTATGAGGCCAGCATCATCTTGATACCAAAGCCTGGCAGAGACACAACAAAAAAAGAGAATTTTAGACCAATCTCCCTGATGAACATCGATGCAAAAATCCTCAATAAAATCCTGGCAAACCGGATTCAGCAGCACATCAAAAAGCTTATCCACCATGATCAAGTGGGCTTCATCCCTGGGATGCAAGGCTGGTTCAACATTCGCAAATCAATCAACGTAATCCAGCATATCAACAGAACCAAAGACAAGAACCACATGATTATCTC
>NC_045439.1:122320521-122374987 GCF_002776525.5 Piliocolobus tephrosceles
TGAAATGGGAACTGTAATAGGCAATGGGATTGTTCTTGTGTGGAGGTGGTAACATCTGCCTATCTTGAGGGACAAATCCCTCCATGATTGAGGGCTCTGCTCCTATCCTTTTCAAGGGCTGCCTGCGACTGCAGAAGAGAATTCACCTGGGGTGGAATTTAAGTCTTGCATTTTGCAATAGCTGTCCTAGATTAATTGTTGAGTCATGCATCACTGACATAAGTCAGGAGTAGGCAGTGTGGGAGGGCTGGTGTGGGCTTAGGACAACTGCTAAGCAGAGAAAATAATGGTAAGAGTGTTAACAGTATTTATTGAGCACTTCGTTACTAAGTGTTGGCAAGTTTGAAGTGCTTTTTATAAATTTTATTGAATATTTTTCATCTGGTGAAATGGGTGTTTTAATGTAGGGAGCCAGAGGCCTGAGGGTCGTGACCAACTCAGTATTCCACTGAAGGCTATATGATCAAACAGCAAACTGTTTATCATGAATGCAGAATGTGGGCCAACTCACTTCTGCACCTGCCGCCAGGAGGTTTGCTGAGGGCAATCACTCCCTGGTGCTGTGCTTCTTGAGGTTATCTACTGCAACATCTGGAGACTACTGTTCAAAGAATGCAGTCATGCAAGCCTGCACTAAGTCAAGCAGCTGACTGACAACCACCCCTTTCTCCCTACCTCCTTTACTCAATAAATATGAAGGGCTATAGAAACTCAGGGCCCTTGTTCACTAGAAGCAAGGAGCCCCCTGACCCCTTCTTCCAAGTTTACTTTTTTGCCTTTGTCTTTATTCTTGTGTTAATCTTCTTTTGTTAAGTCCACCAAGGACTGTGGCATTTTAAATTCTTTTTTCATTTTTTGAGACAGAGTTTTGCTCTGTCGCCAGGCTGGAGTGCAGTGGCACAATTTTGGCCCACTGCAACCTCTGCCTCCCAGGTTCAAGTGATTCTCCTGCCTCAGTCTCCCAAGTAGCTGGGACTACAGGCACATACCACCTGACCCAGCTAAGTTTTGTATTTTTAGTGGAGATGGGGTTTCACCGTGTAGGCCAGGATAGTCTCGATCTCTTGACCTAGTGATATGCCCACCTCAGCCTCCCAAAGTGCTGGGATTACAGGCATGAGCCACTGCACCTGGTCAGGTGTTTTAAATTCTCTATGTGAAATTCGAGTGAGTGATGACAACCTCAACCAGTATGTGTTGTATAGCTACACTTCAGTTTTCTGGCATTGTTGGGGGATTGATAGTTTTCATAGAAATCAATTTTCTCTGAATTTGTATTTTAACTTTCAGAATCAGTGTGTTTTTCAAATCAATACATCTATTCATTAAATATAAAATAACACATGCTTATTATTTTAAAAAGGGATAGAAAGTTATTTGAAAAGTAAAAGGTAACTGTTCCCTATGTTTTTTTTTAACCTTCTTCCCATATAGCTCTTGGCTTTGTGTATCCTTCCAGAAGTTTTCTATACATTTACATGCATTTTTCTTTTAAAAATTGTTTCCACAATTGAGATGAGACTATACATACTGTCCTTTAAATTTCTTTTCTTTTCTTTGTTCTATGCTCCAACCCCCACTTTTTTTTTCTATTTTTAAATTATCATACTTTAAGTTCTGAGATACACGTGCAGAATGTGCGAGTTTGTTACATGTGCCACGGTGGTTTGGTGCACTCAACAACCTGCCACCTACATTAAGTATTTCTCCCAATGCTATCCTTCCCCTAGCCCCCCACCACCCCCAAAAGGTCCTGGTGTGTGATATTGCCCTCCCTGTGTCCATGTGTTCTCAATGTTCAACTTTCACTTATGAGTCAGAACACGCAGTATTTGGTTTTCTGTTCTGTTGTTAGTTGGCTGAGAATGATGGTTTCCAGCTTCATCCATGTCCCTGCAAAGGACATGAACTCATCCTTTTTTATGGCTGCATAGTATTCCCTGGTGTATATGTGCCACATTTTCTTTATCCAGTCTATCATTCATGAGCATTTGGGTTGGTTGCAGGTCTTTGCTATTGTGAACAGTGCTCCAATAAACATATGTGTGCATGTGTCTTTATAGTAGAATGATTCATAATCCTTAGGTTTATACCCAATAATGGGATTGCTGGGTCAAATGGTATTTCTGGTTCTAGATCCTTGAGGAATGGCCACACTGTCTTCCACAGTGGTTGAACTAATTTACACTCCCACTGACAGTCTAAAAGCGTTCCTATTTCTCCACATTCTCTCCAGCACCTGTTGTTTCCTGAGATTGTAATGATTGCCATTCTAACTGGTGTGATATGGTATCTCATTGTAGTTTTGATTTGCATTTTTCTAATGAGCAGTGATGATGAGCTTTTTATCTTGCCTGTTGGCTGCATAAATGTTTTCTTTTGAGACGCATCTGTTCACATCGTTAGCCCACTTTTTGATGGTTTTTTTTTTTCTTGTAAATTTGTTTAAGTTTGTTGTAGATTCTGGATATTAGCCCATTGTCAGATGGATAGATTGCAAAACTTTTCTCCCATTCTGTAGGTGGCCTGTTCACTCTGATGATAGTTTGTTTCTTTTGCTGCATTGAGGCTCTTTAATTAGGTCCCATTTGTCTATTTTGGCTTTTTTTTTTTTTTTTTACCATTGCTTTTGGTGTTTTAGTCATGAAGTCTTTGCCTATACTTATGTCCTGAATGGTATGGCCTCGGTTTTCTTCTAGGGTTTTTATGGTTTTTAGATCTTATATTTAAGTCTTTAATCCATCGTGAGTTAATTTTTTTATAAGGTGTAAGGAAGGGGTCCAGTTTCAGTGTTCTGCATATGGCTAGCCAGTTTTCCCAACACCATTGATTAAATAGGGAATCTTCTCCTTATTGTTTGTTTTTGTCAGGTTTGTCAAAGATCAGATGGTTGTAGATGTGTGGTGTTATTTCTGAGGCCTCTGTTCCATTCCACTGGTCTAGATATCTGTTTTGGTACCAGTACCATGCTGTTTTGGTTAACGTAGCCTTGCAGTATAGTTTGAAGTCAGGTAGCATGATGCCTCCAGTTTTGTTCTTTTTGCTTAGGATTATCTTGGCTATATTGGCTCTTTTTAGGTTCCATATAAAATTTAAAGTAGTTTTTTCCAATTCTGTGAAGAAAGTCAATGATAGCTTGATGGGATAGCATTGAATCTATAAATTACTTTGGGCAATATGGCAATTTTCATGATATTGATTCTTCCTATCCATGAGCATGGAATGTTTTTCCATTTGTTTGTGTCCTCACTTATTTCCTTGAGCAGTGGTTTGTAGTTCTCCTTGAAGAGTTCCTTCACATCCCTTGGAAGTTGGATTCCTAGGTATTTTATTCTCTTTGTAGTAATTGTGAATGGGAGTTCACTCATGATTTGGCTCTCTGTTGTCTGTTATTGGTGTGTAGGAATACTTGTGATTTTTGCATGTTGATTTTGTATCCTGAGACTTTGCTGAAGTTGCTCATCAGCTTAAGGAGATTTTGGCCTGACACGATAGGGCTTACTAAATATGCAATCATGTCATTTGCAAACAGAGACAATTTGACTTCCTCTCTTCCTTTTTGAATACCCTTTATTTCTTTCTCTTTCATGACTGCCCTGGCCAGAACTTCCAGCACTATGTTGAATAGGAGTTGTGAGAGACGGCATCCTTGTCTTGTGCCTTTTTTCAAGGAAATGCTTCCAGTTTTTGCCCATTCAGTATGATATTGGCTGTGAGTTTGTCATAAATAGCTCTTATTATTTAGAGGTATGTTCAATCGACACCTATGTTATTGAGAGTTTTTCGCATGAAGGGGTGTTCAGTTTTGTCAAAGGCCTTTCTGCATCTATTCAATTAATCGTGTGGTTTTTGTCATTGATTCTTTTTATGTGATGGATTACATTTATTGATTTGCATATGTTGAACCAATCTTGCATCCCAGGGATGAAGCCGGCTTGATCATGGTGGATAAGCTTTTTGATGTCCTGCTAGATTCGATTTGCCAGTATTTTATTGAGGATTTTTGCATTGATGTTCATGAGGGATATTGGCCTAAAATTCTCTTTTTTTGTGTGTGTGTCTCTATCAGGCTTTGTTATCAGGATGATGCTGGCCTCATAAAATGAGTTAAGAAGGATTCCCTCTTTTCTACTGAGTGGAATAGTTTCAGAAGGCATGGTACCAGCTCCTCTTTGTACCTCTGGTAGAATTTGGCTGTAAATCTATCTGGTCCTGGACGTTTTTGTTTGTTATGCTACAATTATTGCCTCAATTTCAGAACCTGATATTGGTCTATTCAGAGATTCAACTTCTTCCTGGTTTAGTCTTGGGAGGGTGTATGTGTCCAGGAATTTATCCATTTCTTCTAGATTTTCCCAATTATTTGTATAGAGGTGTTCTCTGATGGTAGTTTGTATATCTGTGGGATGGGCAGTGATATCCCCTTTATCATTTTTTATTGTGTCTATTTCATTTTTCTCTGTTTTCTGCTTGTTAGTCTTGCTAGCGGTCTATTTTGTTGATCTTTTCAAATTACCAGCTTCTGGATTCATGGATTTTTTTTGAAGGTGTTTCGTGTCTCTACCTCCCTTAATTCTGCTCTGATCTTAGTTATTTCTTGCCTTCTGCTAGCTTTTGAACATGTTTGCTCTTGCTTCTCTAGTTCTTTTAATCGTGATGTTAGGGAGTTCATTTTAGATCTTTCCTGCTTTCTCTTGTGGGCATTTAGTGCTATAAATTTCCCTCTACACACTGTTTTAAATGTGTCCCAGAGATTCTGGTCATTGTGTCTTTGTTCGCAGTGATTTCAAAGAACATCTTTATTTCTGCCTTCATTTCATTATTTACCCAGTAGTCATCCAGGAGCAGGTTGTTCAGTTTCTATGTAGTTGTGCAGTTTTGAGTGAGTTTCTTAATCCTGAGTTCTAATTTGATTACACATGTGGTCTGAGTGACAGTTTGTTGTGATTTCTGTTCTTTAACATTTGCTGAGGAGTGTTTTGCCTCCAATTATGCGATCAATTTTAGAATAAGTGTGATGAGGTGCTGGGAAGCATGTATATTCTGTTAATTTTGAATGGAGAGTTCTGTAGATATCTATTAGGTCTGCTTGGTCTAGAGCTGAGTTCAAATCCTGGATATCCTTGTTAATTTTCTTTTTGCCTGTCTAATATTAAAAGTGGGGTTTACAGTTTCCCATTATTATTGTGTGGGAGTGTAAGCCTCTTTGTAGGTCTCTATGAAGTTGCTTTATGTATCTGGGTGCTTCTGTATTGGGTGCATATATATTTATGATAGTTAGCTCTTCTTGTTAAATTGATCCCTTTACCATTATGTGATGGCCTTCTTTGTCTCTTTTGATCTTTATTGGTTTAAATTCTGTTTTATCAGAGACCAGGTTTGCAAACCCTGCTTTTTTTGGCTTTCCATTTGCTTGGTAAATATTCCTTCATCCCTTCATTTTGAGCCTATGTGTGCCTTTGCACGTGTGATGGGTCTCCTGAATATAGCACACCGATGGGTCTTGACTCTTTATTCAATTTGCCAGTCTGTGTCTTTTAATTGGGGCATTTATCCCATTTACATTTAAGGTTGATATTGTTGTATGTGAATTGGATCCTGTCATTATGATGTTAGCTGGTTATTTTGCCCATTAATTGATGCAGTTCCTTCATACCATTGATGGTCTTTACAATTTGGTATGTTTTTGCAGTGGCTGGTACCGGTTTTTCCTTTCCATGTTTAGTGCTTCTTTCAGGAGCTCTTGTAAGGCAGGCCTAGTGGTGACAAAATCTCTCAGCATCTGCTTGTCTGTAAAGGATTGTATTTCACCTTCACTTATGAAACTTAGTTTGACTGGATAGGAAATTCTATTTTGAAAATTCTTTTATTTAAGAATGTTAAATAAGCCCTACTGGCTTGTAGGGTTTCTGCTGAGAGATCTGCTGTTAGTCTGATGGGCTTCCCTTTGTTGCTAACCCAACCTTTCTCCCTGGCTGCGCTTAACCTTAGTGAATCTGACAATTATGTGTCTTCGGGTTGCTCTACTTGAGGGGTATGTTTGTGGTGTTCTCTGTATTTCCTGAATGAACACTTCTTTTTACTCTTTTTGTCTCTAATCTCATCTTCTGGCTTTATTTTGTTAATTTTATCTTCAATCACTGATATCCTTTCTTCCTCTTGATCAAATCGGCTATTGAAGCTTGTGTATCCTTTATAAGGTTCTCTTACTGTGGTTTTCAGCTCCATCAGGTCATTAAGCTCTTCTCCACACTGGTTATTCTAGTTAGCCATTCGTCTAACCTTTTTTCAAGGTTTTTAACTTCCTTGTGATGGGTTAGAACATGCTCCTTTAGCTCAGAGAATTTTGTTATTACTGACCTTCTGAAGCCTACTTCTATCAACTCTCTGTCTAATTTTATTCCCTTGCTGGCGAGGACTTGCATTCCTTTGGAAGACAGGAGTCATTCTGGTTTTTGGATGTTTCTGCTTTTCTGCTCTGGTTTCTCCCATGTTTGTGGTTTTATCTACCTTTGATCTTTGATATTGGTGACCTACGGATGGGGTTTTGGTGTGGATGTCCTTTTTGTTGATATTGATGCTATTCATTTCTGTTTGTTAGTTTTCCTTCTAACAGACAGGCCCCTCAGCTGCAGGTCTTTTGGAGTTTGCTGGAGGTCCACTCCAGACTCTATTTGCCTGGGTATCACTAGCAGAGGCTGCAGAACAGCAAATATTGGTGTCTGATCCTTCTTCTGGAAGCTTCGTCCCAGAGGGGCACCCACCTGTAGGAGGTGTCTGTCGGCCCCTACTGGGAGGTGTCTCCCGGTCAGGCTACATAGGGATCAGTGACCCACTTGAGGAGGCAGTCTGTCCATTATCGGAGCTCAAATGCCATGCTGGGAGAACCACTGTTCTCTTCTGAGCTGTCAGGCAGGGATGTTGAAGTCTGCAGAAGCTGTCTGCTTCCTTTTGTTCAGGTATGTCCTGCCCCCTGAGGTGGAATCTAGAGAGGTAGTAGGCCTTGCTGAGCTGTGGTGGGCTCTGCCCAGTTTGAGCTTTTTTGCCACTTTGTTTACACTGTGAGCCTGGAACCGCCTACTCAAGCCTTAGCAATGGGGGACGCCCCTCCCCCTCCCAAGTTCCACTGTCCCAGGTCAATCTCAAACTGCTGCACTCACAGTGAGCAAGCCTCTGTGGGCATGGGACCTGCCAAGTCAGGCAAAGGAGGGAATCTCCTGGTCTGCCAGCTGTGAAGACCATGGGAAAAGTGCAGTATTTGTGCAGGAGTGTACTATTCCTCCAGGTACAGTCACTCATGGCTTCCCTTGGCTAGGAAAGGGAAATCCCCCGACTCCTTGCTCTTCCCGGGAGAGGTGATGCCCTGCCCTGCTTCAGCTCACCCTTTTTGGGCTGCACCCACTGTTCAAGCAATCTCAGTGACATGAACCAGGCACCTCAGTTGGAAATGCAGAAATCACCTGTCTTCTGCATCAATCATGCTGGGAGCTGTAGACCAGAGCTGTTCCTATTCAGCTATCTTGTAAGTGACTCTTAGACTTTTATACCTCTGTTGTGTAGTTACTCAAATTTTTGGTTTTTCAGTTTTTTGTCTGACTGCCCAGTATTTAAGCAGAGTATTTAAACAGTTGTTTGTGAATACTGGTTGGAAATATCCCAGTATTTGCATGGTCCTAGCAGGCAGAACATTCTTTTAAAACAGGTATAGGCTTCTCTTTCCCCTCATGCCTAGGATTGCTTTCTGCTGTATTTGGGAAGGGGTGGTATGGGAAGGGGGTTTGTCTATGCAGTTCCACAGTCTATTTTCAAATAGCAGGTGGCTCCGTCTTGGGCCTCAGCACTCTCTGCTGCTGGCCACTTCTGGGAACTCCAAGATTATGGCCCTTGCATGATTTCCACGTGGATGCTGAGATGCAGGCTTTGGGGCAGGGATGGGATGGGGAATGTCATACTTCTTGATACAGTTTGGATGTTTGTCCCCTCCAAATCTCACACTGAAATGTGATTCCCAATATTGGAGATGAGCTTGATGGGAGGTGTTTGGGTCATGGGGGTGGATCCCACATGAGTGGCTTGGTGCCCTCCCCTTGGTGATGAGTGAGTTTTCTCTCTATTAGTGCATGTGGGAACTGGTTGTTAAAAGGAGCCTATGACCTGTTCCATGCTGGTACTATGCCTGAACAGCCTGCAGAACTGTGAGCCAAACAAACCCTGTTTGATTACAAATTACCCAGTCTCAGGTATTCCTTTATAGCAACATAAAATGGACTCACACACTTCCCCAGCTGCCTATTCTTTATTCCTCACAATGCCACGGCACTAAGAAATTCACTGAAAGTTTGGGGGCAGAATGAATCACAATACAGAGGGACAAATCCACAGGCATAGGATGCCTAACATAACTTCCCATTGGGTCTTTATTGGCACCAGCAAATTCCTAGCCCTACTTTCAAAACTGAGATTTCCTCTGTCCTCCAGAGATAGTCCCTGTGGCAGATGTGGAGATGCAGGTCACAGCTCAGGTTTTCCTTCTAGACAGGACTCATGGCCCAGCTGCTGAGAGCTGTGAGTGTCCAGCTGTTAACTCCTTCTGGTCTACTTCAGCTCTGGACGGAGGTCACAGTCTTCTCAGGGTGGCCCTGGCCATTTACTGAGCAGGACAGTTTGGTCAAGGACCTCACTATTTCTGCCCAACATGTGGCTTCTCTAAAGATCCTCTTTTCTTTGGAGCTCTCAGTTAGGCATTTGTCAGACCTGCATCTCATGGTCTAACACTTTCTTCTTCTCAATCCTGCTTCCTTCCTTTTCCTTTCACAGATGCCACTTCAGATAAGCCCTTTGGACTCCTAACTCCAACCAGGTGTCTGCTTTGTTGAGGACTCACAGACACAGTCTCCTTTCTTCAAAACCTTTACAATGCAAGACCTCACTAACACACAGGGGATGGTCTCCCAGAGGGTCTGTGCTGTTCCCTCACTCAGAACATCAAGATACACTGAAGTAAGAATCCTCTACTCTACAGTTCCTGCTAGCTGAGGTATTCCATGGGGGCTTCAGCAGTAAGTTGCAGGGTTGGCTTTGATAGGTGAAGGCTGGCTGGTGAAGCACATCAAGTTCTGGAGGTTCATGTGTGTTTTCATGAAGATCTCTCTGCCAGTAGCAGATAAAGAGGTGTTGCCTCACTCTTCCTGGGGTCTTCTATTTTCCTGGGAGGAATTTCTGAATCAACTGAACACACACACACACACACACACACACACACACACACACACACACACACACCTTTGAAGCATCAACAGTAATTCTGAGTTCTTAGAGACAATGCAGATTAAATCCACATTAAGAAAGACAACTATGGCCAGGTGCAGTGGCTCACGCTTGTAATCCCAGAACTTTGGGAAGCTGAGGCGGGCGGATCACCTGAGGTCGGGAGTTCGAGACCAATCTGACCAACATGGAGAAACCCTGTCTCTACTAAAAATACAAAATTAGCCCAGCATGGTGGCGGGCGCCTGTAATCCCAGCTACTTGGGAGGCTGAGGCAGGAGAACCACTTAAACCTGGGAGGCGGAAGTTGCAGTGAGCCGAGATTGTGCCATTGCACTCCAGCCTGGGCAACAAGAGCAAAACTCTTATCTTAAAAAAAAAAAAAAAAAAAGAGAACTGTTGATCCAGAGATGGCCCGACTGGCCTCACTGGAGATAACAGGTGACATTATTATGCAAAGTGGTTTCATTTCCCTTGTCTTGTTTTTGGAATAGTATAAGAGGCCTATGATACGAATAAATAAGGCCCATCACAAGCCTCACCAAAAGACAAAACAAATTCTACTTCTGAAGAAGGCTCTTTGTTGGGTCAGATCAAATCCTTGGACAGAATTGTACTCTTAATCACTGCAGTGGAAGTGGGGGGTAGTTTAAGAATTTATTAACCTTCTACCTTGAGCAATCCCTCAAGAGTAAAAGGTATCAGGCCTCTGAGCTGAAGTTCAGCCACTGTAACCCCTGTGACCTGAACATAAACGTCCAGATGGCCTGCAGGAGCCAAGAAGTCTGGGGCAGCTGAAAAACCACACAAGAAGTAAAACAGCCAGTTCCTGCCTTAACCGATTAACCAACATTACAACATTCCACCATCGTGACTTGTCCCTGCCCTACCTTGACTGATCAATCGACCTTGTGACATTCTTTTTCTGGACAATGAATCTTATGATCTCCCCACCATGAACCTTGTGACCCCTCCTCTGCTAACAATAGATAGTCACCTTTTACTGTAATTTTCCATTACCTACCCAACTCCTACAAAGCAACCTCTTTCCCATCTCCCTTCGCTGATTCTCTTTCTGGACTCAGCCCACTTGCACCCAAGTGAATAAACAGCCTTGTTGCTCACACAAAGCCCGTTTGTGGTCTCTTCACAAAGATGTGCTTGACAAAAGGGAAGGGTGGATTTGTCCTTCTGGTTACGTATGTTCTGCCAGCTCATTTTGAATTTAATTAAACAAGGATTGTCCTTTTCATACTTTGTAAGGAACCATAAATATTTATGCACCTTGATTTTTCAAAGAAACATTTTTTATTTTGAAGTAATTATAGTCTCATAGGAAGTTGCAAAAGTGTTCATAGAGTCCCTGGGTACTCTTCCTACAGTGGTGACAACTGTACTATAATATCAATTCTGGGAAATTGATATTGGTACAATACTAACTAGACTATAGACCTTATTCAGTTTTCATTATTTTTTAGTTGCACTCATTTGTGTGTGTCAATGTGTGTCTGTGCTTCTCTGCTTGTTGATGTATTTAGGAGAACTTTGACTAGCAAGCCATACAGATCTACTCCATTCTTATTCCTTTGTTCATTATCTGGATGAACTATCACTTATCAGTCCCCTATCGGAATCCACTTCAGTTGTTTACGGTTTTTCTCTAAGGCATGATGTTGCAATAGCACCCTTGTACATGTAGCTAGGAGAACTTGTACTAAGCCCAGGTAAATAGTTGAAGTACAAGGGCAAAGGAGTGTGTCTTTGATATTTTAATAGAAATCGCCTGTCTCCCTCTAGAAAAGCTGTGCCCTTTTCCAGTGGCAGAGAACCTTCCTGAAAGGCAATCCTGTGTGATGGTGTCCATTTCATCACACCCTTATAACACTCAGCGTCAACAAACATACAGATTTTTGCTGATGTGGGAGAAAAATATTAATGATGAATGACATTAAGGTGATTATCTTTTCATTTGTTTATAGACGTTTGTATTTCCTTTTAAATGAACTGCTCATGACCTTTGTCTACTTTTATTTGGTTGTTTACTTCTTTCTCATTTATTCCTATAAACTCTTTACAAAAGGAAATTAGCCATTTGATTGTCATATGTTGTGAATATTTTTACCAGTTTGACTTTTGAATTTATGTCTTTTTAATGAATTGTAGAAGTTTAAAATCTTTATGGAATAAATTTATTTAGTTTTTTGTTTATGGCTTCTGAGTTTTGTGTCATGATTAGAAAGGCCTTTCTTATTCCAAAAGTATAAGATATTCAGTTATAAGATTTCCTGTAGTTATTCAATGTGTGTGTATGTATGTTTAAATCTTTGGGCCATCTGATATTTGTGCTTGTGTGGGAAGTGAGATAGAAATCCGGGTTAGTTTTTTTCCCAAATGGTTAACCAGTTGTCTCAGCACTGTTTGAATAACTCTTCCATGCCTTGGTTTCTTTATCATTACCATATGTATTTGAGCCCATTTCTGGACTCCAGTTCATTTCATTGTTTTGTCTGTCTGTTCCCAAGTCAGGATTTTAATAGGTATTGCAAAGAGGAAAAAGAAAGTGCTAAAATTGCCATAAAGTAACCTCAAATAGAAGAGTATGGCAGTTCAGAGGGGGAGAATTTTTAATTGGGGTCTGAAAAAGCTTCATGAAAGAGGGACATTTAAGATGAAGCTTGAATGATGAGCAATGTTGGGCAAAGGGAATAAAGAACAAAGTCATGGAGGTGGTGAATATTTGTGCACATGTGCATCGTGTCTCTGTGAAGGAACTCATGCTCCACCACCGGTGTTTTTATGCATGCATGTCTTGAGCATAGTTAAGAGGATACAGAAATTTTTGTATTACTCTTTTGAGGCATTTTGAGGACACATTTATTAATCATAATAGCTACAAGTTGAATACCTACTGTTATCCCATAGACATAGTGATATCTACGTCATTTTTGATTTTCACTACAATGAACAAAGTTGATATTCCCATTTTAGAAATGAGGAAAATGCCCCAGGCAGTTTAAATAATACCTAGAAGTGGCTGTCTTGAGATTAAAATGCATGACCAGCAATTTAAAAAATCAGAATAGAAAATATCACAATTCATCACCTATGGTTAGGGTGTTTGTAGCAGAAGCTGTTCCTGCTCTACCTATGTCATCTGGGATCCTTCTGCTATCTCTGTGTAGACCAGTTGAATCCCAGTGTGCATTCTTTCCCAAAAGCCAGCATGCTGTTGGAAGGTACAAGAGAGCCAGAAATGCCTGGGAATTTATGTCCGTTCCCTCCCCTCACAGCCTTTAACCAATGACTGATGGGGGTGGGGATAGACATATTCTAGCTCTTTTGCCCTCTCACTGGGATGCGATGTGACCTATGATGTTCCCCAAGCCTTCTGCGGGAATGAATCAAAATTGCCTTCCATGGGACTTGGCTTGATGTTGTACCCTTACTTGGCCCCTTTCTACTCTTACTTTCTCACATATCTCTTTTCTCTGGGAATAGTTCCTAATAAATCACTTTCATGTGCATCTTCCTCTAGGTCAGCACTGCTTTAAGAAGCTTCTGTTGTAGTGATGTAGGAGTGTGTGTGTGTGTGTTTGTGCCTGTGCACACATTGCATTATCATTTAACATGTATTTCTTAGTGGGAGCCAGTTTGAAAGCCACTGTTCTATACTACATTAAGCTACCTGTTTGTGTATAGTTCACTGAGCTGGAAATCCTGCTTGATGCCCCCAAATAAGAACTGCCGATCAGATTCCAAATCTTATTGCTTATTTGAGTACAGTGACTTAAAATATATTAAATAAAAATGTAGGCTGGACACTGTGGCTCACATCTGTAATCCCAGGACTTTGGGAGGCCGAGGTGGGTGGATCACTTGAGGTCAGGAGTTTAAGACTAGGTTGACCAATGTGGCAAAACCCCATCTCTACTAAAAAAAAAAAAAACAAAAAAACCCCAAAATAATTAGCTGGGTCTGGTGGCATGTACCTGTAGTTCCAGCTACTCAGGAGGCTGAGGCAGGAGAATAGCTTGGACCTGGCAGGCGGAGGTTGCAGTGAGCTGAGATCAGGCCACTACAGTCCAGCCTGGGTGACAGAACAAGGCTCCATCTCAACAACAACAACAACAACAACAACAACAACAACAACAGCAGCAGCCATAGGACGTGTTAGTTGTGGCTCTAAAGAATACAGTCAACTTTGATACTATTGGCTAGGCTGGTCTTTGACTTCTTGGGCAGCCAACCCTACTAAACAGTTTCCAAAGTTCAGGCTTCCCTTTGCCAAAGCTGATAAATGTGGTGTAAAGGTTGTGTTAGTTGACTGTTAATGTTTTACAGACTAGCAGAAATGAGAAGACCAGGTTTGCCTTGTAGCAGAGCCAGAAGTTGTGCCTGACCACAGGGCAGGATACCACAGGGCAGGACTCTGACCCTCAGCTTGGCTTAGATGGAGAGAGGCAAGGTGTACAGAATTGCTTTGCATTTGCCCCCAAAGACAAGGTAGTGAAAAGAAAGGAAGATAACACACCACATACTCACTACCAACCAATGAGACCCAGCAAAGATGTCACACAAATCCTTGTCAGATTTGTTGGGATCCTGGGGCAGTCCTGACTGCCAGAATCCACTGGAGGCCATGAGTGGAGGGCTGAGGACATCATTTCTAAATACAGTGGAGATGAAATCTGGAAGGCAGTGCAAAGAAAAGGGCAGGAAACTCATCTTCTCAGGGAAGTTGTGGGATCCCTGCCATCATGTATGTCCGCTGATGACCCTTATTTGTTAGTGCATGACGTAACATTGTCTACATGTTTAGAAAAGAGCAAAAATATGTTCAAAAATCTGATGGAATTATTAAGACACAAGGAAGGAGATCTAAACTCATCAAATGTAGGGTGAAGATGGCTGTGAGTTAAGAATTTATAGGGAGTTGGGCACAGTGGTTCATGCCTGAAATCACAGCACTTTGGGAAGTAGAGATGGAGGATCACTTGAGGCTAGGAGTTTGAGACCAGCCTGGGCCATGTAGTGAGACTCTTATCTCTACTAGAAATAAAAAATTAGCTGATCATGATTGCAGGCACCTGTAGTGCCAGGTACTCAGCGGGCTGAGGAGGCAGGATGACTTGAGTCCAGGAGTTGGAGGCTGTAGTGAGCTATGATTGTGCCACTGCATTCCAGCCTGGGTGACAGGGTGAGACCCTGTCTCTAAAAAAAGTGGAACTTTTAGAGTCTAATATTGTCCCAAAGAAGATCCTTATGTTTTGGTAGGCATGGATATTCTGGACACCCTGAAGGTGTGCTGCAGCGTGGAGAATGGGTGCACATCAGCACCACCAGCGTCTCTGTTAAGCAGAATACTGTGCATGGGTATTACTCCCTGGTGGGGAATTCTGTGCAACTGTTAAGAATCCCAGAGGAGAACTCTAAACACCTCGCCAACTTCTACCAAGGTTCCTAGATCTGGCAGGTTTCTAGATCTGGTAGGAGGTTTTGCCCAAACCCAGCTGTCAGTGTATGAGTTTGGTGAGACAGACAGAGCACTTGTGCAACATGTCAGGCAAAGCAACTTTGGTACTCCCAGGCAGGCAGTAAGGGCCAACAGAAGTCTAGGATCCATGATGTGCTGGTCCCCCAAGGCTCAGGGAAGCTGCCCAGGGTGAATGCAGTCTTATCTGTATGTGCTCTACTTTACATCTGATATAGTTTGGATATTTGTCCCCTCCAAATCTCATGTTGAAATGTGATCTCCAGTGTGGAGGAGGGGCCTGGAGGGAGGTGTTTGGGTCACAGGGATGGATCCCCCATGAATGGCTTGGTGACCTCCCAGTGGTAATGAGTGAGCTCTCAGCTATTAGTTCACGTGAGATCTGGTCATTTTAAAGAAACTGGTGCCTTCTCCTTTCTCTTTTGCTCCCTGTCATGCCATGTGACATGCTGCCTTCCTCTTTGCCTTCCACCATGAATGGGAGCTTCCTGAGGACCTCACCAGAAGCTGAGGAGATAGATGCGGGTGCTAGGCTTCTTGTAGAGCCTGCAAAACTGTAAGACAAATGAATTTCATTTCTGTATAAATTGCACAGATATTCCTTTATAGCAACACAAAATGGACTGATATAGCACCACTACTGAGGGACCCTGAAAGCATTCTGCTCTGTTTTTTTTGTTTTTTTTTTTTGAGACAGAGTCTCGCTCTGTTGCCCAGGCTGGAGTGCAGTGGCACAGTCTCGACTCACTGCAACCTCCACCTCCTGGGTTCATGCCATTCTCCTGCCTCAGCCTCCCGAGTAGCTGGGACTACAGGAGCCCGCCACCACACCCGACTTTTTTGTATTTTTAATAGAGATGGGGTTTCACCATGTTAGCCAGGATGGTCTCCATCTCCTGACCTCGTGATCCACCCACCTTGGCCTCCCAAAGTGCTGGGATTATAGACATGAACCACCGCACCCGGTCTCTGCTCTGGTTTTATACCTCAGAGACCACTTGGATTGATGAGCCAAGCATTGCAGGCTGTTCTAGGAATGACAGAGACAAAGCCTGGGCTATTCTGGGCATTTCCTCCTATCTCAGAATGTTACATTCTCTGTACATTCTGCCCAAGAATTGCAAGCAACAGAGGGTCAGCCAAGGCTATTTGTGGGCTTGTCATCCTGTCTGGTTGAAGGATCCTTCAGCACCAGCCAACTCTCTCTCCTGGTTCCATGTTCACTCTGCTACTTTCTAATTATTACTCCAGGTTGGAGGGATGGATGATGGACAACACCTTTTCTCATCACTGGAAGGGCATGTTCCCCACTGAAACTGAATCCACTGTTTTTTGTTTGTTTGTTTGCTTTTGTTTTTGAGACAGCATCTGGCTCTGTCGCCCGGGCTGGAGTGCACTGGTGCAATCTCAGCTTACTGCAACCTCTGCCTCCTGGGTTCAAGAGATTCTTCTGCCTCAGCCTCCCAAGTAGCTGGGATTGCAGGTGCGCACCACCATGCCTGGCTAATTTTTGTGTTTTTAGTGGAGATGGGGTTTCACCATGTTGGCCAGGCTGGTCTCGAGCTCCTGACCTCAAGTGATCCACCTGCCTTGGCCTCCTAAAGTGCTGGGATTACAGGCGTTAGGCCAATCCACTGGGTTTTGAGACTCAGTCAGTTTCATGTGTGTTTAGGTTATTTAGCTGCATTCCGAAAGTCTCTGAACCAGTCAGCCAGGAGCTTGGATATCAAGACCTTGGAGGGAATTTGATGCTTAAAAACTGGCACCAAACTCCCTCCAAGGTCTTGATATCCAAGCTCCTGGCTGACTGATCTGAGAGCCACACCAGGGGTCAGGCCCCTGTGGGCCCAGCCTGAAACTGGCAGTCAGATCTCACAGGCTTCAGGAGCACTAGGACCCCACCCAGAGGTGGTCCTGAAGCTGAGCTGAAGGCCCAGGGGATGGGCTATGCAAGCTGATTGCTCACTGTGAGTAGCAAGAGGTGAGCGTTGCTGGGACTCTAGAGTTCAGCAACAAAGTGTTGCTTTCACATGAGGGTAGCATGAGACAAACCTCTGACTGGAGAGGGCAGCAGGGGTGGAAGGGAGATGCGGGGTCAGTTTTATCTACAGTTTCTGGTTTGTCTGCTGTTCCTGAAGAGGTGATGAGAAAGAGACTTTTGGGCTGTTTCCAGGAGGAGCTCTGATAAATTCGAGCAGCGAGGAGGCCCCCTCCCTGCTCAGGATTCAGTTTCTGTCCAGTTTTCAAGGTGGGTGGTTCCCATGAAGCATAGCAGGGCAGGATATGGGGGAGAGCCTTGGCTCATAGTGCACAAGTATTAAATTTTTTTTTTTTCTTTTTTTTTGAGATGGAGTCTCGCTTTGTCACCCAGGCTGGAGTGCAGTGGCACGATCTCCACTCACTGCAAGCTCTGCCTCCCAGGTTCACGCCATTCTCCTCCCTCAGCCTCCCGTGTAGCTGGGACTACAGGCACCCACCACTGTGCCCAGCTAATTTTTGTATTTTTAGTAGAGACGGGGTTTCACTGTGTTAGCCAGGATGGTCTCGATCTCTTGACCTCGTGATCCACCCATCTCGGCCTCCCAAAGTGCTGGGATTACAGGCGTGAGCCATCGTGCCTGGCCTTATATTTTAAGCTACATGATATTCATACAGTACTTCCATATAAACCTTAACTGTACTTGTTGCAAGGATGCACCGTTTTCCTCACGAGCAGATTCTAATTAATCAACAATATGCTGATTAAGCGTCTGCAGGAGAAGCCCTGTGCTAAACACTGTAGAAAATTAAAGATTTACAGCATAAACTTCATCTTTGCACTCAAGGAATTTACAAGCTAGCTGAGGAAACAGGACACATCAACGAAACACCTAGAAAACAACTGCCAAAAATAGTGCTAAACTAAGTGGGATTCATTGGCACCTCTTTTCCACCCTTGCACTACATCTTCCCCGCAGAGTGGCTCAACCTTGCCCCAGTTGGCAGAACTCTGGGAGCACGAGGCAGATCGTATGAATCTTCTCTCCAGTGTCCCACTCATTCTTTACCCCATGGAACATAGTCACTGTTGGTAAATAGTTCCTTGGCACCCCTTCACTCCTTCCCACAGGGCTCAGTGGACTGGTGTGGGGGAGAGTGTGCGGGTGATGAGGGGAGGAGGTGGTTTTGTGTGGATATATCCAGAAAATGGACCCTGCAAAGGCAATCATGCTAGATAAAAATAGCTTTAATTTCTTAGGTTGTCTTCTGTTAAAATGGAATGGGTCTGGTTAGTTGGAGGAGTCAGATATCTCTTGTTAAATTGATAAGCATCTGCTGAATCTCATTCATGCAGAAGGAAGACAAAAGGCCATCAGGAGACCTGGGTGTGACCTTCTTGGGGCTCTTCTGGTTGCCTAGTAGCTTTTCCATATTCTCTCGGTACGTCTTTATATCCATGTCTTTTCAATATACATTTCTCCCTAGTCGTGCTGATGCTTGTGTGACTGTCATCATCTGTGTATGATCCTCTGAATTAGACAGGTTCAAGAGAGTGACAAAAGTATTACTGGAACCTACTTTTGCTATTAGGCCAGCCTTTCTCAACAGGATTTCCAGGAAAGAATTAAGGTCTACAGAATATTATTTGAGTGACCGTCTTCTCAGTTTCCCTAGGATGTGACATAACTAGTTCCATTCTAGAAGAAGGAGAAATATAAGCTAATTCATTACATAAAATAGACGCTTTTGGGCATTAGGGTTTAATTTTCTCATGGAACCCAGATTGAGAAGGGCTGCTCTGGGTCCTTGTCCAAGGGTCTCAAGCAACATCAGAGCTCCCTCCTTTTCTTGGCCTGCCTCAGTTGCTACAACTGATCCATAATGACTTTTTGAGTCATGAGTTTGACAGTGTACACTAAATGTAATTGGAGTTCAAAGGAGAGACCAAGGCCCTGTAGGGGGTAGTATGTTGAGTTATAATGGCTTAGGCATTCTTAGGTCATCTAATATTAACTTAGAATAGGCAGTAGGCAGTGAACTTGGAGAGAGAAGACTCTGAAACTTTGCTCTCTCCCTCATTCCCTATTGGGGACTCTGTAAGGCAGGACGGGGAGTAGTGGCTTCCCTCTGTGGTATGGGAGTAGAAGTTCTCTGTTCAAAAACCTTTAGATCTTGTAAACAGGGATCTAAATCAGCAGTCCCCAATCTTTTGGCACCAGGGACTGGTTTCATAGAAGACAGTTTTTCCATGGACTGTGGGGCTTGCGGGTGGATGGTTTTGGTATGATTCAAGCTCATTACATTTATCGTGTACTTTATATTATTATTATATTATAATATATAATGAAATAATTATACAACTCACCATGTTGTAGAATCAGTGGGACCCTGAGCTTGTTTTCCTGCAACTAGATGGCCCCATCTGGGGGTGATGGGAGACAGTGACAGATCATCAGGCATTAGATTCTCATAAGGAGCATGCAACCTAGATCCTTTGCATATGCAGTTCACAATAGGGTTCATACACCTATGACAATCTAATGCCTCTGCTGATCTGATAGGAGGTGGAGCTCAGGCGGTAGTGCGAGTGATGGGGAGTGGCTGTAAATACAGATGAAGCTTCGCTTGCTCGCCCACCACTCACCTCCTGCTGCGTGGTCTGGTGCCTAACAGGTCATGGACTTGTCTGGTCTGTGGCCCAGGGATTGGGGACCCCCGATCTAGATAGCAAAGCTGAATAAAGTATGCCTATCCCACCTGATAAAAATTTAGAGTTGTTACGATTTGGCATGGTGAGTCAAGGTTTTGAGTAATCTGGTGTTCATCGGTATTGACAGGTAGAGAAGATAAGGATGTTTTGAGCTCATCAAGACAGGAGGAGACACCTGTTGGGACAAGCGAGCCCAGCAGCAGACTGGTTCTCCCATCCTTGTTCCCTATCATATGATGCTGGTTGGGAGGATGCTGGGGAAATACTGTGATCTGGTAAGTTAAATCTTTGGAAAAGCATTTTTTTGAGTCAGGCTTGCTCTGGACATTGCCTGACTCCTGTGGTTTGGAGGTTGCCAGGGGGATGACACATTCCTTCAAGACTCTGGTTTCTTTCCTGGCCAGATCTAGCAAAGCCAAGATTTATTGGGTGCCTGCAGGCTGTCAGAAGAACTCCATCCTTGCTTCTCTGTCACTACTGTGCACTGAATCCTGCCTGAAGTCCTTCACTTCCCCCTTTGGCTAGGGACCCTTCCTTTCTTCCCTGCTGGATCCAGGGAGGAGGAGAGGCAACATCAGAACTGTGCTTCCGCCATAGCTGTGGGGCTGTCTCTGTGTAACGTCCTGCTGGCCTAGAGTTTCTAGCTTCTAGTGTCACCTGTGGAACTACAAAACGTATCCTTATTCCAGGTTAAGTTCCCCTGCTATGCATTCTCATGTACTTCCTTTTTGAAATAATTATTAAATGAATGAGTGCTTATTTAGTATTTATTTTCCTGGGCTAGACTATGAACTCCATAAGATCTGGAATGAAGTCTGTCTTGCTCACTGCCATATTCCTATTGCCAAGCACAATAAAATCATTGTAGGCATTTCAAACAGGGAATTTAAAACGGGAAATTGGTTACACGATGGACTGGGCTGAGAAGCCAAACAGGGTGGTTAAACAAGCACATATTAGTGGCAGCAGAAGCTGCTACCACCCTGAGGTCTGGAAGGACACAAGAAAGGAGTGGGGAACAACTTCATTCTGATTAACTTCATTCTGAATTATATGGAATTAAAAATTTTTTCTTCTGGTAGGAGTGCCCACAATACTAGTAAAAATGTCGGCCATTTAACATTATTTGAAATCCACCATAGCCTTCTTGAGTTTCCAGTCTGAAATCTGTAGGGATAATGTTCCTCAAAATGACAAAAGCACCATTTCTGAGGCAAAGATCCAGCATGTTCTGGGCAGGTTGGCCCTTGGTTAGGATTTCAGGTCACGCTTGCAGATCAGAACCCTGGGAGGCTTCCATCTCAGATGGGCTGTGACCTTTTGGAGACAGAGAAGGCTGTAATGCCACCTTTGTCCACCAGAGGGCTTCAGGGCCTCCCCTCACAGTCCAAACGGCTGAGATTTCGTGGCTCACCCATGCCGTGGCAGGGTGCTGCCTTGAGGGGTCTCCTCTTAAGTACCTCATGTGTTGGAGCAGATCTGGGGGTGCAGAGGCTGCCCTGATTCCAGAAGGGAGGAATTTTGTATTCGGTTCCCTCATTTTCTCTCTCACAGCTTCATTTTGTATTTAATAACAATTTATTTGAAAAATTTAAAAATCGGGAAATCAAAGTAGGGGTGTGTGTGTGTGCATTTTGTGGGCAGGGTAGCAAGAAGTGGGAATGATTCTGATTACATTAATTCATGCCTGAACTAGCAGCTTAAACATTATTTAATGTTGTAGAAATTCAGAGATGGAAAAGTGACCTTGGAAATAATTTAGCATCCCTTCATTTATAGCTAAAGAAATGACTGTGGCCTTTGCTGCTTGCGAGATGCCTGGAAGGTTCAGAGCCTTTAGGAATGCAGCTAATATGTAAGGTTATTAAAGTGTTTTTGGTAAGATTTTATTTCAGCGTTCCAATCTTTCTTCTCTTTTCTTAGACTCAGCCTGAGCCTTAACAGCAGCAACAAAGCACAAAAAGGCATTTTTCAGTTTTCTATTGAAAGTACTTGGCTTTCTTGTTCTAATCCCATCATTGGTCTTTGGATTCTTTCCAGATTCCATTGAATCAGAAGATAGAAAGGCCTGACATGGTAGAAAAATTATCCAGGAAAATATTGGAGTGAGTAGAAAACCAGTCAAACTCCTAATTGCAAATTCTTTTAAAATTAATTTTAAAATGTTACTAAATAATTTTCAGCAGTACAGCAAAGACCAGTCACTGAAGTAACTTAAGGGAGAATGCACTAAACTGAAAAAAAAAATCAGTGTGGGTTTCCTTAAAAAGTTTCAAAAAACACTCAATGAGCCCACACAAAAAACTTTAATTAATCCCAAAGAAAGTAACAACCACAGGGAACCATACACAGAATTCAGAAAATGGCTGGAGCCTCTTTTCAAAGAAATAAAGGGGACATTACATCCTCCCTAGTGAAAGTCAGAATAAAAAAGAATGAAGGTAATGATTATTGCAAAAGACACATTGAAAATCATGTTTAAATGGCACAAAGCAGAAATGGCACTTAAATCTGTAAAGAAACCTGAGCAATAGATCCAGAATTTAAAGAAACTAAATTAAGAAATGAAACACTTCAGGAGGGCAGATCTGGGGAATAGATCTGAATATTGCAATTTCTGAATAGTTAGACTTCCTGAGTAAGCCAAACAAAGAAAAGGTCCTAAATCAATAATTAAAGATGCAGGAATACTTTATTCCAGAATCAATAAGAGATTAGACTTGAAATAGAGAAGACTCACATGGTCTAACAGAACAGTTATGAACATTTAGGAAACAATTCTCACACTTATACGTCTTTTCTTTTGACTTTTACAACAACAATGTGAGGTAGACAGATATTATTAATCTCCCTTCTTACAGATAGGGATTAACCTCCAAGAAGCTGAGTGATTTGCCCAAGGGATATAACTAGTAAGTGAAGAGCCCAAGTTCAAGTCCAGGTCCTGCTCTCCAAAGTGGGAGGGGTCTTATACATATTTTAAATAATAAGGAAAATGCATCTTTGATGACACACAAAAAGAGAAGATCACTCTTAAAAGAATATACATTGGAAACACGGTTGGATTTTCTAATAACGTAAAGAGAGCTCAGTGGATATGAAATGATGTTACCAAGGATGAGAGAGAGAGAGAGAGAATGCATCCCCACCATATTTGACCTTGCCAAACTGCCTTTCATGTGGGGCACAACAAAGAACTAAAAGCTCTTTGAGGTCCTAGAAATCCAGCCAGTCACTCACTCACCGTATTCCAACAGGCTCTCAGGACTGCTTCTAACAGAAGTCTGCATTAAACACAGAAACCTAAAGAGAAGACATTGACCTGAGTTATTTATTTATTACAGAAATACATAAAGAGAACATTATGAGGACATTTTTTGTTGATAAGTATAATTATTGTATTTGATGGAACAAAAGTAACATGTGTCCTTATACCTGTATGAGGAATTACAAACTACTCTAACCTTTCTAAGAGAGTTATTTGGCTAAATGTGACATGAAACATTTCTTAGATTCAATACTACCACTCTGGGAACTTGTCCTAAAGCAATAATTCAAAGAAGAAAAAATTGTAGATTTTTATCCTGATATTTACAACTGCGAAAACTTGGAATAAAAACGGAAGAACTGGGTTTTACCCCAAATGAGTATTATATAGCTGTTAAAAATAATGAAGATGAAATATGTGTATGAAATTAGCAATGGAAGTAGAACTAAATTTTTAACCATAGTATGATTAAAACAATGAAAAATGTGTGTATGTAGATAAAAATTGGGATGCAATTTAGAGAAATGACGTGAGTTAATTTAGGGTGGTGGAATCGAAGCTGAATTTTAAAAAATCTGTACACACTATTACATTCAAAATGGTGGAAAGTTGCCAGTGCTGCTGCTAAAACACAGCGTTGTTTCATTGCCCAATTGAAACACTGCCCAATCCCACCCAAGTCAGAGGTTCATGGACTACGTCTGGAAGCATAAGAAACTGCTTACAGTCACTGCCCCTGAGTAGGGGAAGAGGGGCTTGCGGGCCTGGGGAAGAGGGCTAGGAAGTGACTTAATTTCACTATATGTGCTATATTCATTGGTGCCTTTTGGATTTTGTATTCCTTGCATGTGGTGCCAATGAAAACATGATGTCTAGGCTCAATACATCTACATATTTCTGACCTGAAAAATTTCCCCAGTAGTCTGATGGGACAGAAGAGTTGAAGTCAGTGTGGTGTTGGAAAATGCAAAACATTTAGTTACTGCACCATATAAATGGAAAGGCAGAGAGTAGAGACAAAGCCAAGGCTAAAAAGAGAAAAATAGGTGGGAGTGAGCCTGCCTAGGAGTCCACATGAAGCAGTGGAGACCAGGTAGAATCTTGGGGCTGTGGCCAAGGGAGCAGAAAACTGCAATGCAGTAGATGAGCGGAGATGGTGGCACAGATGGCAGAGGAAAAGTGTGAGTGGATGGCAAGAAGAGGGGCCACAGGGTGGAGCCAAGGGAGGCCAGGACTACTCACTGTGCTGTAGTGTGGACAGACACTGAGGTATATGGCCCGTGCAGTGGATGGCTGCTGTGACTGGACATGCTGGGTACATAAAGTTAGGGCACCAGGGAAGTGTGGAGCCAGGGTGCCTCCTGGGATGGCTGCTGAGAACAGTGTGAGCTGGGGAGGAAGCAGACGCACAGGCTGGGCTCAAGGCTGTGGAGCCAGTGGGGTTGGGTTAGCTGCAGATCTTAAAGACTTCTTCTCTTAAACAATGAGTAGGATGGAAAGAATAGTATTGGCAGTCAGAAGGCCGAGGTTCAAGTCCCACTCTGAGGACCAGCTCTGTGACCTTCCTCACCATTTTGTCATCCTCAAAATGGGTAATATTAGCCACCTCGTGGAGGCAGAACAAGGAGGCAAGAGTGAAAACATCTGCAAGAAATAACAGAGATAAGTGCTCTCTGAGCTATAAACTGTAAAACCAGCATAACTCATCAGAGCAAAGAGGAACCCAGTCACATTAAGGAGGTGGATTGACTCTCAGGCCTGAATGAAGGTATTTTGTTAATTAGAGCAAGGGCTAAAGACCCACAGAACCCCGGAGGAGGAGAGGCAGGCATACATGCTAGTCTATGCCCTGCTCAGGTGAGGTGCCCAGCCCAAAGCCATGGTGTCTCTGGGTCTAGAAACAGGCATCGTGTTTCTGTGGAAAAGGATGTATTAGGCTACCCTGACCCCATCAAACACTTGAATTATGGTAACACTTTTCTGATTGCATGCTTACCATGTGACTTCTCATGGCATTATTTGGCTTCCCATGTAGCCTGACCCTCAGGGATAGAACTTGCTGTCCTCCAGAAATTCTCATTGTAGGCCAAAGTAGTTAAAAGCACTGATTTTGGAACCAGGTTGATTCTGGCTCTGCCACTTCCTATTGGTGACCTTGGACAAATTATGTGACCTTCTTTGTATCAGTTTCCTCATCTGTAAAGTGAGATACTAGTAGCTTCCTGTTCTTTGTGAGGAATAAAGATAAATCATGTAAGGGCCCTCAGTGCCTGGCCTGGTAGGTGCTGTACACACGTTTGTGGGGTTTATGGAAAATTGCTGACTTGGCATTCTGATTCGTCCACGGTAACCTCTGTGAGCCCGCTCAGGGTGCTGCTGCCTAGAAGTTTGCTAGAGGGAGGGCGTCCCAGGTAGAGGGCGTGGTTTGCTTGAGTCTTGGAAGGGTGAACAGGCTATAGGTAGCTGGGGTGGCTGCAGCCTGGGCACATGGGGCAGAATGGTGGGAGATGAGACAGAGCCGATTGGCGCCAGATCCCATGAGTATGGGCAACAACAGTTTGTACTGTGCTAATACATTCTGATTTCATCCTATAGGCCACAGTGGTGCCCTGGAGAATTTTAATACATTCTGATTTCATCCTATAGGCCACGGTGGTTCCCTGGAGAATTTTAGGCAAGTGAGTGGCAAAATGGAATTTGTGTTTTAGATTTCGAGATCCTTGACAGTGGGATGGGGGTGGGGAGGGGTCTTGTTCATCCTTGTGTCTTCAGTAAGTCACCCATCTTTTGACTTAGAGGAAGAAATCAACGAGCATTTGCGAAATGAGTGAAAGACAATGCTGGAGACTATGGAGGCCAGATGGGCATCAGGGAGACCACCCAGGGCCTGTTGCACTAGCCCAGGTGGGAGCAATGAGGGTGTGGACAGAGGCAGCAGGAGGTACTGGAGAAGGTCACAGCAAAGATGACTTTATCTTTTTAGTTAGGGTGATGGCAAAACTACTAAAAATGAAAGGAAAACAGGAGGAAGACCAGTGTGCTTAAGTTTAGGACAACAACACAATGTGAAGTACCCAGTGGATGTCATTGAATTTTTTCTCTTAATAATTTGCCTGTAAGCAAGGCTGTCATTGCTAACACTTCTGATGAGCTCTCTTGAATCTTTGAGGGGACCAATAATGGCAGTTTCAAGGTGGGATCTGAAAAAAAAAATCATGTGAACAGTTTTCACCCATATATTTTAGGTTACATATGTTATGAGACATGTTTGAAAAGGCATGTATAAGCAAATTTGTCTAAATTCAAATGTTACAAACACACAGCTATATACTTGTGTATGTTGTGTGTGTATCCCCAACTCTATACTGCTGGAAGTTGTGGAGACAAGCAGTACTATCTGACCCTGGCCCTGGGGCCTCTCAGTTGCCTGAAAATGAGCCAGCTCTCAGACTCAATGTCCCATGGGATGGAGGGCTCCCAAAGTCTCCAATTTCTGGATGCAGTGACATCTGAGAGAATTTCCCTACACAGTAGGCACCTAAGATTGAAACTGCTTGGTGTGTTATCTAACATGTTTATTCCCCCACGCAAGACTACTTTTATACATACCTCATTAAATGGAAGAATATCAAGGGGTGGAGTTTCCCTGCTGGCATCCCCATGGCACATTTATCCATTTGGCCCAAGCACACCTTTCAACAGGAGGCTGGGAGGGCAGGGACCTAGCTGGGCTGATCCTGCTGTCATGAGTTCCAGCTGCACCAAATGATGCTGGTTCGTGTCTACCCTGCACCCTTTACACAAACACCTGTGCAGTCTTGTTTTAGATCCTGGGGAAATAACAACTGATTTCTGTGGATGAGAAGTTCATATCAGGTAGCAGAGGAAAATGTATTGTTTCATCTCATAACGCATGTGTTTTAATTATTTCTACAATCAGATTTAGCAAAACTCTAAAATGAAATTTAAAGTAGCACAAGAATTTTATGAAGATCTTGTATAAGAAATTTCAGCTATATTGCCTTATTCACAGAATCTAAAAGACTGCTATTTGCTTTTCTTATTATTTTCAAGGGGAAAAATATTAAATCTTTCTCCCCAGGTCTCTTGAATAATAGTGGTGTATTTTTCTCTGTCATAGCGTGGAGAAAGGCCCTCTTCTGCTGAGTTTATGGGTTTTTTTTAAGTTAATGGTAGCAGTTTGTTTGAAGTAGATTTTTGTATGTGTGTGTTTGAGGTGAAATTAATGCAAAGAGAGAGGTGAAATAGTCATCTGGGTTTTTGCTGTGACCAAGAAGGTTTTATCTCGTATGGGGAATGAAAATAACACTTAAAAATCTTAGCTGGCTTTGTCATGTATTCAAGTATTAAAAAATAACCAAAGCCTAATCAATGACATTACCAGATTTTTTTTGTTTCATTATTATTATTTTTTTGAGCACCCACGCTGGAGTGCTGTGGCATAATCTTGGCTCACTGCAACCTCCACTTTCTAGGACTCAAGCCATCCCCCCACCTCAGCCTCTCGAGTAGCTAAGACTACAGGTGTGTGCCACCACACTCAGCTAATTTTTATATTTTTTTGTGGAGATGGTGGGGGGCGTGGTCTCACTGTGTTGCCCAGGCTGGTCTCGAGTTCCTGAGCTCAAAGCCATCTGCCCACCTCTGCCTCTCAAAATGCTGGGATTACAGGTGTGGGCTACTGTGCCCAGCCTAAAGCACTTTGACTTTCTAATTAGTCAGGATACACTCAATGCTGGTAACTGCTACTTGCATCAGGGATACCTGAAAGCATCTCTGAACATCGTCTCTAAGGGAAAATGTTTTGAAAAAAGTGAAAAGCTATGTGAGGAAGTACAGAATCACAAGTGGCATAGAAACAAAACAGAGCCAAAATATAAATACAGAGTGTGTGTGCATATACACACACACACATTTTTTATATGCCTTATACTTTCTTCTACTCTGAAATAGAGAATATTATCATTCTCTTCTTTATATTCAGGAACGTAATAGGTAATTACATATTTTTAGTGATCCCCTAGAAATCTTGATGAATTTGACCCAAAGTAGGAAACTGTAGTTAAGCTTAGTCTTAGTTTTGGTGGCATAAAATAAGGGAAGACTAGCCCAGGAAACTGTGGACAGAGTCCACTAACTACATTTTCTGCCCTGTGGTTCTATATAGTCCTTGTAAAACCAGTAGATAACAACAGTAACTAAGGGTGTAGACCCTGGAGATGAATCAGAAGGAAACCTGGAGACTGTGAAGTGAGTTAGTAAGAGCTCTACACCCAATAGGACAAGGAAGACAATACTAGCTAGCTCATTCCTTTCTGTCTCCAAGTTCTAAACATTAAAAGCCACTTTTTTGGTATGTGTTTTTCTGGAAAGAATGATTGGAATATCCAAGGACGTGAGGGGAGAGGTAAGTGGTAAAATGGCATTTGCCGTAAAGGGGTGGGAAAAAAAAGGAATTGCTCCAAGGTTGGTTGTGTTCTTCCAGCTCCATCTATGATAAAGAGAATGAACAACTGGGTGTTTTCCTTCTGGACAATGATTATGACACAGATTACTACTGGGACAAGAAGTATTGCCACTGTGGACAACAAGGAAGATAAGTATTATTGAGAATCACTTATAATGAGATGCTACTTCAAATTAGGAAAAATTTGATAAACAAATTTATAATACAAACGATTATAAAGACCTAAAGACCATTCATGACAGAATTTTTAAAATGATGTGTTAATTATAAAGACCAGTATCTTGCTAATTAATGTGCCTTGCTTGGGCATATCAAGTACATAACCTATTAATATAATCTATCTGGACTGAAATGCCTTATTAAGACCCCATTCTGTAAGAGATATTTTATTCCCTGGTTTTGGTAGTTCCTACCCACTACTAATTTGAATTTTTACTATAGTCATTCCTAGGAAATGTTCAATAAAAATTTTTAGATGAATTGCTCTCAAGCCCAATTCAATGCTTGTTAATTTGTTAAGAAGATAACTAATGAGTCTGCTCATCCAGAAAGGGTATGAAAATGAGGAATTATGGAGTTGACAAATGATGCTTATGTAGGCAGCTAGTTTTTAAAAAGTATGAAAGTTTAGAGTTCCATTTCAAAGGTTACCAAAACATGGAGTCCACATCAGCTGTTGGGAGGGGAGCCCACGGCAGGATAGTCTGAGGTGGCAGGGGTGCACACTCAGGTCATGGGAAAATACTTCTCAAAAACAAATGACAAGAGGCTGAAGTGTGGGAATAACAAGATTTTACCCCGCCCCCCTCAAGTTATGTTAGGGCTGGTAACAAGAAAGCATCAATGGTATTGAGTCCACTGGGGGCTCACTTCTGGGTGCTAGGCAATAAGGTATGAGTTTTGAGCTGTCCAAAGCCAGTGGTTTTTCTCAAATTTAGATAAATTTTCCCATTTCTTAGTTTTGGGACAAGGATTTTGTTTGTTTGTTTGTTTTTTCCTTAAACAAAGGATTCTTGGATTTGAAATTAAGAATGACTGAAATAAAATTTAGCACGCATTCTGTTTCAACCCCAGCTGGTCTGACACCACCTGGCATACTACAATTCTGGTGGTAACCCCCTGGAGCTAGTGCAGACCCCATCAGTTACAGGCTCAGTTCTCCATAAGAATTCCTTCACTTTAGTTGCCAGCTGCAATTCAGAGGTCCTTAAGCCACCTGCACTTTTGACCAAGTGGCTAAAAACTTAGGAGTTCTCACAACCCCCTCAGGTTAAAAAATTCACTAGTGTGTCTCACAGAGTTTGAGAAAACACTTTAAAAAAAAATAATTACAATTTTATTATAAAGGATGCAGATCAGGAGTAGCCATAGGAAGGGATACACAGGGTGAGTTCTGGGAGAGTCTAGAGTGTGGAGCTTCTGTGCCTTCTACTGTGGAATCAGGGTGCTGTCACCCTCCTGACACATCAATGTGTTCACCTGCCAGGAAGCTACACTAAGCTTTGGTGTCCAGAGTTTTTATTGGGGTTTCATTATGTAGTCATAGTTCATTAAATCAGTGGCCAACTGATTGAAGTCAATCTCCACCCTCCTTTGCTCTCCAGAGGTCAGACTGAGCTGACATCACATTGCTCAGAGTCCCAACCCTCTAATCATGTGGTTGGTCTTTCTGCTGAGTCTTTCTGGTGAACAGCCCGATCCTGAAGCTATCTAGGGGGCCACCATGAGTTTCCTCATTAGCATGAACTCACCTGGCTCATGAATAATGAAGACACTTCCATCACTTAGGATATTCCAAGGGTTCTAGAAGCTCCATGCCAGGAACCCTGGACTAAGACTAGACAAATTCTTTATTAAACACCACGACAGGAGCACAGGTAATGTGGTCATGCTTTCAGAGAATGAACTTTAAATGACGTACAAGGGGTTCAGATTTGTTTTCCAAATGGGCCAGGGTGATCTTACCAAAACACGTGTGCTTGAAACCTTTCAGTGGCCTCCCACTATTCTTAGGACGAAGAGTAAAATCCCTAACCAGGCCTCCTGGGTCCTGCATGGCCTAGCTCCTGTCCTGTCTGGCCTCATCTGACACAGCTCTTGCTCCTTGCCCTCATGGGCTGGCCCTTCAGTTTCTTGGATGCACTTGCTGTCTTGTCTGGGCCTCTCCCCTTGTTGTTCTGTGCTTGGATCTGTTGTCTTCCCAGCCTCTTGGTCTATGTGTTCCTACAGCACTTTGGCTGCTTTCCTTCATGGTCCTTGATCTGTCTTCCCTATTAGCTGTAAGCTCCAAGGTGAGCTGTTTGTGCTTATGGTTGTATCCCTGCCCCCAAACTGGTAAGTTCCTAGTACAGAGAGGATGCTCCACATACCTTTGTTGAATGAATTAATGAAGTGGTTCTAATTCACCCCCAGGGAATTGGCAAAAACCTTTGCCCAGGGCTGAGAGAATACTGTTTGCTCTGCCTGGACTTCCCTTGTTCTTGTGTTTTTATGTTCTGCTTATTTTTATTCTTGGTGTCTCTCATTATTTTTGCCCCATGTCATTCTGTACAGGGTTCTATCTGAAGTCAGGGCCTTTGCTTATGCACTTGCTCAAAGTCTGCCTCTCCAGAGTCTTAATCAGTTGTAATCCTGAGGAGACTCTAATGTATTTTACAAAATCCCTGCTGCTAAGTTACTAATCTGGGGAAGGCTTCTGGCTCTCCGTGGTATGGGGATTCTTCCTGTGCTGCTGCTCTGCTTTGAGCCTTTTTAAAAAGCCTGCTTTCTTTGTGCCATATCCTAGCCTGGTCTTTTAACTGCTGTGTTGTTCTAGGTCATTCCTTACCTTTGTTTTTCCTGTTTAACACCATTAAGCCTGCCCATAAGGTTGTTTCTGTTAAATGACTTGATGCCCACTTTCAGGTGTATTAGTCTTGGTAAGTATAATAATTCTGCTGGAAGGATAGAGGAAACAGACACAGAGGAATTAAGTTAATGTTACTCGAGAACATACAGCTAGTTAGCAGCATAACTGGAATTAGAATGCCAAACTCCTGACCTCATATCTAGCTGTTCTTTCCACCCTACCCTGAATTGGCTCACATTTGTGAACTGGCTCACATTTGTGAATAGGAAATTGTGTTGACTATCTTTCCACTTATCAAAGTGTTTGGAACCATAGTAAGCTACTTGCCCTATTCATATCGTATCACTCATTTGATTCTTGGACTGCAGAAACTGGGAGAAGCAATTAATAGCAGTGAGCTCGACTTTTCTCAACTTTCCCCTTCAGATGTTCTGAACAAAGAGAACAAGGAACCCAGATCACAAAAAGCTCCAATTAAAGGGAACTTGACTACATATCCAGATGTTAAAATTACTACCAACCCTCCAGGTTTCCCTTCAGTGTCCATGTTGTAAAAAATGGCTGGAAAATGTATTCATATTTGCCACTGATATGTTCATAGAATAGATGAGAAAAAAACACCTTGGTATTCCCACCTGAGATAAGAAGGTGTTCTCAAAATATCTCGTTGGCTGGGCATGGTGGCTCATGCCTGTAGTCCCAGCACTTTGGGAAGCCGAGGTGTGTGGATCATGAGGTTGGGAGATCAAGACCATCCTGGCTAACATGGTGAAACCCTGTCTCTACTAAAAATACAAAAAATTAGCTGGGCATGGTGGCAGGTGCCTGTAGTCCCAGCTACTCGGGAGGTTGAGGCAGGAGACTGGCATGAACCCCAGAGGCGGAGCTTGCAGTGAGCTGAGATTGCGCACTGCACTCCATCCTGGGCAACAGAGCAAGACTCCATCTCAAAAAAAAAAAAAAAAAAAAAACCAAAAAATAAAAATAAAAATAAATTAAAAATTTATAAAACAATAAAATTAAAAAATCTTATTATGAATGGCTTATTTATGGTCATCACAAAGATTCATAAAAGATGAAATGTAGATAGAATTTAAAGGAGATAAACTTTAGAGTTTTATGAGATTAAAAAATAAAAAAGGGCCGGGTGCAGTGGCTCATGCTTGTAATCCCAACACTTTGGGAGGTCGAGATGGGCGGATCCCTTGAGCCTAGAAGTTAGAGACCACCCTGGGCAACATGGAAAAGCCCCATCTCTACAAAAAAAAATACAAAAATTAGCTGGGAGTGTTGGCATGCACCTGTAAGCCCAGTTACTCAGGAGGCTGAGGTGGGAGGATCGCTTGAGCTTGGGAGGTGGAGGGTGCAGTGAGCTGAGATTGCACCACTGCACCCCAGCCTGGGTGACAGAGCCAGACCCTGCCTTATAAATGAATAAATAAAATAAAACATAAAAAATAAAAAGATTGCAGAGAAAGAAAGTTTTCAGCTCTTCCAGTGGATCTGACAGGTGCTTGAATTCTGCCTTTGATCATCTTGTTGTTTTTGTCTGCAGTCCTTGTGTTAAAAGGGATAAAATGGAGATGATTAACCCCCAGGCAGGCAGGTCATCTGATAAACTGGAAGAATAAATACCCGACAAGATGACCCATCCTTCTAAAATGTGTGCATCTCCTCTGAGGTTTAAGGACATTTTTTGTCTTCCCCATAAAGCCTCTCCAGTGTCATGAGTCCCGGGCCTTCTTGCTGTAGACCCTGCTTCTATAGTCCACACTTCACACAAAGCCACGGCACTGTGTTTCATGATTTAGAAGAGGGTTTCCCTTTCTAAGGAGGATACAGTCAGACTTTTTTGTTTGTAAACCCCAAGTTAATAACCTTTCAAAACGGATCTCAAAATGGAATGGCCCATGCTGACAAATGTGGTCAGAATTCTGGCACACAAAGTAAGCAGCCCTGTGGATCACAAGGCACTGCACCCCCAGGCATGTTTCTCAATCCTTACATGTTGTTTTGCCAATCTTTTCATGTCACTAATGGAGGAAGATGGTAAAGCAGTTCAGCTCCTTGTCCCTTTCCTTTGTTGGCTCCTGTACTAGGTGTCTTCTCTTTGCCTTTCTAGATCCACATTTTACCTGTCCACTCCAGACCAAGGAGGGAGGCTGGCCCAAATGAACATCATCAACAGACTCATGCTTTCTGGCTTCTAGCTGGGTTTGGCTAGAGGAAGTCATCAGCAGGCACTGGGAAGTGGGGTGCAGAGTGAGGTGGGGAGTTTATTACTGCAGCTCACTCCCTTCCAGTTCAAGAGGGTTAGCTCCTCCCACTTCTGATGGGTGGTCCTTTCCTGTAGCTGCTCTCTCAGGGTGTTCAGAATCTCCCTTCCCTGACAGCCTTCACGCTTAGAGATGGTAACCAAGGAACTGCACGACCCATTGTTGGTTTCATAAGTTCTTCCTACCTATTGGTAATAGTCCCTTTATTAAAAATTCCTCAACTAGTCTGTTTGCACAAGCCATCAGGTTCTTGTGGGGATTCCAATTGATAGTACTTTGTTGTGTTTCTCTCTCACTTTTTCTCCCTCTTTTTTTTTTTTGTTCTCTTATTCTCCTTTGTCCCACTCCTCTCCTCCAATTTCCTCTCCATGTCTTGTTGGGGTCCGTGTGTTTCCTAAACAAAGGAATGAAGACACAAGACAACACAAGACAAGACAAACATGGCGGCCACCCCGAATGACATGCTCCATTTTATTTTATACAGTCGTTTGTGGAATGTTACCAAGTCACAAGACACATTGTTGTTTTTCTGACCTTTCCCCGACTTTCTGGATTATCAAGATGTTTACACATAAACAAGCCCCCAGGGTCTGCTGTTTGGAACTGGCTACTTTGTCCTCCCTGTTTGCAGGGAAGGAATGTCCTGCTTTGTTTGCAAGAGCAGGACTTATCGGGAACACCCTGCTTCGTTTGCAAGAGCAGGGCTTATTGGGAACGTCTGATTTGCGAGCACGTAGTCCTCTACATTTCCCCTTTCCTTATTTACAAGTTTGAATTTATTTCAAAACCATCATTACATGTTGGGCTCGCTGGGATTCGGTGTTTGCCCTTTGGCACCGTCTCCAGCAGACTGTGAAAATGACAAAGGCAAGAACAACAATCAATACATTGCTAGAAATAGAGGTCAGCAAAGTTTTTACAGGGCTCATAGGGTTCAAAGATGTCAAACTTTGTGCAATACCAGTCATCAAATCTGCACCAGTCAGCAACAGTAACTGATTGTGAAATATTTCAGAAATGTTATGTGTTAATTCTTGTATTTCTAGGGAAAAATTATTATGACCAATTAAAAGTCTCTTTATCTCAGTCCAATTATGTACAGTGCTGTTAAAAGGAACAGGAGTAATACAAAATTGGGTAGTGTTCCAATCACATTTTAACAAAACTCGGGTATTTAACACTGTTAGCTGATCTTCCAACCAAGAAATCACTTGCTCTAGATTATCCACTCATTCAGTCAAATGAGCATCTATGTCTCGTTGCTGCTGCCACAACAAATGTGATTGTTTACGCCATTGTTGCACAAATTCTGCATTTTGTATACTCTGGGGTAGAGCTAGTCCAGCAACAGCGGCGGTGGAAGCAATTGCTACAAGTCCTATCACCACAGTCATGATGATTCCAACCATCTTCCAACTGCGGTGGACAAGATCTGCCATAACCTTGTAAATTTGAGTAACCCCAGCAGATTCACTCCAAGTACATGTTAAGTTTACAGGCAGCCAGGTTTCTTTTCTGGCTCTTAGTATATATAAATCTGAATGAGACTCATTCCAATTATTATTCCACCAAGTAGTATTTTATACAACTTAAGAATGTACAATTGTCCATACAGTTAACTACCCCTGTATAATTATCCCATTTAAAAATTCCTGTTAACAACAAATAAAGTTTTCTTACACATGCAATAACATATCTAGAACTATTTCAATGCAAAGATATATGGAAAGGGTTAGCAATATTAGTAGTAAGATTTAAGGACATGTTTCCTGTGAAAGTGAACATTGGTTTATCAGCAGCTAGCAACTTTCAAATATAACTTTGTATTTGTGAGGTATTAGCCAAATGCGGCATAGGGGATGATAGACCACCATCATGCCAAATAATAGTTTCATTGCCATCTGCAGAAATGCTGTGATTACTCTTATGCCAGCGCAGGTTGACATGACTAAATTTAGTTTGAAAATCTCCATGTACACTCCAATCAGTAACAAGGTATTTATGACCTTTCCCTTTTACTTCTAACAACAATCATGGCCCACTACCTCTACATCTAATCCACTCTAGTTGGGAAACACCTCCGGACACATCGGGGATGGGGCATAAAGATAATGTACTTGGCAGAGTTTCAGTAAGTACTGCAGTATGATTATACTTAAAACTTTGAGCCACAATAATCATAGTAAAGGCAGAGATATGACTATGGTTATAGCGAACAGCCCAAGCCTCATGAGAAAGATGCAGACAATGTGGACTACTCCCAAGACATATAGGTAACCCTTCAACCCCAAATTGATATGAACTATTTACTGTGCCAATGTCTAATTCAGGATCCTGGTTTAAAAAAGGCGATGGCACCCAACCAGTATCATTAGTAAATACTGAGACTTCTCTGTCTCCCCAGGCCACAACTTGATATAAGGGTGGAAAAGGAATATAAGCCCAGAATGTAAATTCTCCAGCCATTACCTGACAATTTACTATGGCCAGCATAGCCAGGAATAAAGTCAGTGGGGTTTTGGGCTGCCCAGCTTGTTGAACAACCCCTTCAGCTTTCTGAGTAAGCTTTTTCAATTGACCCCATGTTGGGGGCTCCGCATGTCGAGTTCCAAAGGTGAATGTTCTCTGAGCACTCAGATTCAGCTCCTGAAATTTCTTGAGGAACTCTTTGGATCGGCTCCTCTTCGCCATGGCACTATTTCAACCATCGAGATGGAAACCACTTGTCTCCAGCACCTGTACGGACAAGAGCATAGCCTCGGCCCCATTGTAAAACTTTTCCTTTTAAATATTTCCCTTGTAATGAAGGATAATACACCCACAGATTACTGTTTTGCAGCTTTTCTAAAGGCTGTTGAAAATGTTTCACCACTGCAGACTGCTGTAATTGGCGCCAATGGTTGAGAAAATTTAAAGTAAAAAGGGTTTTCAGAATTTGATGTTTTGGGGAATCTCGCCCATCTCCCCCTTTTTGTTTTAAAAGTTGTAATTTTAGGGTAGCATTGGCTCTTTTAATAATTGCTTGACTTTGCCTGTTAAATGGAATATCAGTGGAATGATGAATATGGTATAAAGGGAGGAAGGCAGCCAATTTGCAAGAGCAATAAGTAGGAGCATTATCAGTTTTTAATTTAGCAGGGACTCCCATAACTGCAAAGCAAGTAAGTAAATGAGTAATAACAGAGTTAGCCTTTTCAGAGGGTAATGGCATAACCCACTGGAAATGTGACCACGTATCAATAGTATGATGAACACATTTTAAATGACCAAAGGAAGGAACATAAGTTACATCCATTTGCCAAATGTGATTTTTTTGAATGTCTCGAGGATTAATACCTGGACTTAAAAAAGGTGCAATAATAGGAGCACAAGATGGGCAGGCTCTGACAATAGCTTGGGCTTGACAGCATGTTATAGAAAATCGCCATTGTAATCCTAAACTATTAGTATGATGTAGTTGGTGCTCATTCTGAGCCCTTTGGAAGTAAGAGTTACAAATATTACAAGGGGTTTGAGGCCAGTCTTGTAGCAAAAAGTTCTCCTTGTTGTACTGATTCAAATGGATAGTGAGAAATTTTTGAATTGTCTGAAGTCCAGTATCTAGCCTTTCCATTGCTTGAAGCATCAGTAAAAAAGGTGGGACCTTTAACTGGAGTGTAAGAGATAGGATTATATGGCAGTAAAGAATATTGTTGCAGAAAAGCAAATAATTTATTACTAGGATAACGCTGAGAAAAGGAACCAGTATACTTAGCGCAAGCCTCTTGCCAACTCTCATGAGTTTCCAACAGAGATTCAATGTATTGATTAGATAATCAGGTAATAATTTTTATAGGGTCAGCACCAAGCAACTGACGAGCTTGATGTCGTCCTTTAATAATTAATTCAGCTAATTTATCAATATATGGGTGAATTTTCTTAATGGCTTTATTAGCCAAAAACAGCCACTCTAGAATATTATTATCTTGGTGTAAAATGGCCATTGGTGAATGGGGAGTATGAAAAAGACACAACGAAAGTGGAAGATTGGGTGCAATATAATCAAGTTGAGCTTTACTAATGCTATTTTCTACAAATGACAATATTTTTATTTTTTTTCTGCTACAGGGGATAATTGACGAGAACTATTTAAATCTGAATCTCTTTCTAAGGTAGCAAATAGATGTCTCAATTTGTAAGTAGCGATGCCTAAGATGGGGTGAAGCCAATTTATGTCTCCTAACAGTTTTTGAAAATCATTAAGGGTTAAAAGTTGATCTCTTTGAATTTAAACATTTGTGGCCAAATATGCTTTTTTACTAAAAGATATCCCAAATATTGAATAGAAAATTGAGTCTGTATTTTCTCAGAAGAATATGTAAATTATATTGAGTTAATTGTTGTTATAAGACCTGAAAAACTTGGCCTTGTAGGACTTCGTCAGGAGTTGCTAATAGAATATCATCCATATAATGGTATATTAACACAGTAGGGAATTGACATCTAACAGGGTTTAAGGCTCTATGAACAAACTTTTGACATAAAGTAGGACTATTAAGCATACCTTGAGGAAGAACTTTCTATTGATATCTTTGAATAGGCTGTCCATTATTATATTCGGGAACAGTAAAGGCAAATTTTTCACAATCTTGGGGTTGTAACGGGATAGTAAAAAAAAATCTTTAAGATCTATAACCATTAATTTCCAATTTTGTGGGATAAGAGTTGGATTAGGAAGTCCAGGTTGTAAAGTCCTCATAGGTTGAATACAAGCATTTACAGCTCTAAGATCAGTTAATAAGTGCCTTTTTCCTTTTTCCTTTTTTTTTTTGACAAGACAAACACAGGGGAATTCCATGCAGAAGTACTTGGTTCAATATGCCCCTCGGCCAATTATTCCTTAACTAAATTCTTTAAAGCCTTAAGTTTTTCTTTAGATAATGGCCACTGTTCCACCCAAACAGGAGTTGTAGTTTTCCACTTCAATTGTAAAGTTTGAGGCTTGTGGACAGTGGCTAAGAGTTTAAAGGATTGTAGCCCATTTTGAACATCATATTTTTGGCAGCTGAAGAAATACGAGGAATGCTTAAAAAGGCACCAAATTGTTGTAAAAGATCATGGTCCCAAAAGTTAATATTAATGAGAACAATATAAAAACACACTTTTCCTTGTTGTTCTTCAGGTCCTACACAGCTCAGGGGCTCAACACTTTGGTAGACTATAGAAGCAGTACCTAGGCTGGATAGAGTAACCGATACTAGTTTCTTTTTCCAATAATCAGGCCATTGAGTATACATCCACTCCTGTGTCGACTAATCCCTCAAAAAGTATCCCATTAATTTGCAATGAACATAAAAGTTTTTGATCAGAAACTAAAGTTTCCCAGAAAACAGTTTTCCCAGTACTACCGAAACTTCCTTGATGAGACACATCTCTAGATAAGAAAGGAAAAAAAGGCAATAAAAGCAATTGTGCAATACTTTCCCCTGCTTCTAGGCGCATAAACTGTGAGACTTGTACCATAATAAGGATTTCATCAGTAAAATCAGGATCAATAATTCCTGGGACCACCATTAACCCCTGCATAGTGCTGCTGCTTTGACCTAACAAAAGTCCTACATGTCTGGACAATAGCTAGGTCAGCAGCGGCAACCTGCTTAGTGGCAGCATAAAGCTGAGAAACTGGGGTAGGGTAAGATGTCTTTAAGGAAGACTCGAGGTCATTCCTTGATGTTGTAAGCCACTGCTCACTGGGTACTGGGGTAGGCCTGCATTGTAGTTGTTGGGGCCCCAAGCCTGCGGGCCCCGGCTCCCGTTTCCCAAGAGGGGTGACAATACATTCCCACTTTTATCAGTTTTTGAACGGCATTCATTGGTCCAGTGTCGACCCTTGCCACATCGTTTACACATATCAGATGGTAACCTTTTTTCTTTTAGAGCAGAAGAGCCTAATTTTTTCTGGCATTCCTTTTTAAAATGACTGGGTTTCCCACATTGATAGCATATACCTTGTTTAGAATTGCCTTTTAAAGCCTTAGAAAGTGCCCCAGCAAACAATTGAGCATTGTAAATAGCTCCTCCAACACCTGCACAAGCCCAAATGTATTCATCTAAATCAGCTTCACTGGCTTTTAGAGGATGCAGCAATTTTTGGCACTCGGGATTAGCATTCTCAAAAGCCAGAGTATCCAAAAGAATTTTAGCAGCAGGGCCTGAACCTACAGTCTTTAATACAGCATCTTGAAGACAGGCTACAAAATCTGGATACGGCTCAGTGGCTCCTTGTAGGATCTTTACAAAAGATAAAGAAGTTTTACCCGCTATTTCAACCTTAGTCCACGCTTTTATAAACAAGGCTTTAATCTGAGTGAAAGCAATATCATCTAGGCCTGCCTGAGCATTAAGAGTGGTGTATTGTCCTGAACCCGTAAGCTGCTCTTCAGTAGGTCCTGGGGGATTTTGGGTAGCATTTTTTCTAGCTTGTACTCTTGCTTCCTCCCACCACCAACTTTTTAATTGAAGCCATTGCGAACGATCAAGGACAGCCTGTCCCAACCTCTCCCAGTCAATAGGAATCATCATATGTTCGATTCCCCGTCAGGGAACCATCATATGTTCTGAAGAGAAGGAATCGAGAAGGCCAAGAACAAACGGTGACTGAGGTCCATAATTAGAAATTGCAGCTTTCAATTTCTTTCAAAAATTTAAATTGTAAGGCTGTAAAAGTCACATTCTGGCCACCATTTGGGAACAGAGCATTGGGGCCGAAAGCAGCCCATGTTATTGGGAATAAATTTAATTCCTCGAAATCATCCTTTTCCTTTGATTCCTTCTTTTCTCCTACAGGAGGAAAAGGCACAGACCTGACATAGGCAAAGAGGTTGGAGGTGGAAGCAAAGGGAAATCTTTTTAACAGGGAAGGCTCATGGTGGAGAGATAGGAGAAGCAGGAGCAGCAGCACCTAGCAATTTTAACAACTGTTGTAACATCTCTAAAATACACTGTAAATCAGAATTTCCTTCAGATGAAGGAGGCATTAGCTCTTCTTCCAATTCCTTGTCCTCAGCAACTGGGGCGTAAATATGTTTCTCTCTAGGATCATTCCTCTCTAAAGCTTCAGATGCCTCACCTCCTGTGGCATTATTGCCACACTCTGAGTCAGTTTCAAGTAACTCTAATGCCTGAGTAATGGAACTACACAAAGTCCACAAAGTCAGAGGCATCATTTGTCCTTGCTGATGAGCTCGACGCAGGACTTTAACAATTTGTAACCATTCTTTTTGATTTAATTGCACTTTGGTTTGATATTGAAACCAATAACAATGTTGTTCAACATGGGCAAACAATCGCTTCAAAGTCTTATGTTCCTTAACTAACTTCTACTCCTATAGACATCAACAGTCCCTGGAGTAACTGCAAATATTCCGAGGGCAGAGAGGTGGAATTCCCCATAATTTTCCTGTGGGTCCCCCTTCTTATTTATTTACCTGCCCGCAGTCTCCCTGCACCTGCCTGGGGTGTTCCCCCTCCGGTTCCTTGCTCTCGTGGAGCCACGGACCCTGCTCGCTGTGCCAGATGTTGGGGTCCACGTGTTTCCTAAACAAAGGAATGAACACACAAGACAACACAAGACAAGACAAACATGGCAGCCACCCCGAATGACATGCTCCATTTTATTTTATACAGTACTTTGTGGAATGTTACCAAGTCACAAGACACATTGTTGTTTTTCTGACCTTTCCCCGACTTTCTGGATTATCAAGATGTTTACACATAAACAAGTCCCCAGGGTCTGCTGTTTGCAACTGGCTCCTTTGTCCTCCCTGTTTGCAGGGAAGGAACGCCCTGCTTTGTTTGCAAGAGCAGGACTTATCGGGAATGCCCTGCTTCATTTGCAAGAGCAGGAATTATTGGGAATGTCTCGTTTGCGAGCACGTAGTCCTCTACAATGTCTACCATTTTTTCTTTCTATCCCTATCTCCTCCATCTGAATACTCAATTTTTTCTCTGTTGTTTTAAAGTATTACTATTAAAGTAATACAGCCAGGTGCGATGGCTCATGCCTGTAATTCCAGCACTTTGGGAGGCTGAGGCAGGCGGATCACGAGGTGAGGAGATTGAGACCATCCTAGCTAACATGATGAAACCCCATCTCTACTAAAAATACAAAAAAAAAATTAGCCAGGCGTTGTGGCGGGCGCCTGTAGTCCCAGCTACTGGGGAGGCTGAGGCAGGAGAATGATGTGAACCCAGGAGGTGGAGCTTGCAGTGAGCAGAGATCGTGCCACTGCACTCAGCCTGGGCGACAGAATGAGACTTCCTCTCAAAAACAAAACAAAAAAACCCAAAATCAAAACCAGAAACAAACAGACAAACAAAAAGTAATACTGCATTTATTTACCTTATTTAGGAATGGAGATGAACATCAATTAACAAAAAACTTAAATAATTTGAAGAACACAAAAACAAGATATGGTGGCTGCTGGGAGTGTGAAATGGTACAACCACTTTGGAAAACAGTTTGACAGTTTCTTAAAAAGTAAAATACACATCAACCATGCAATCTAACCATTCCATTCATAGGTATTTATCCAAGAAAGTCGAAAGCATACAAGGACTTTTACATGAATATTTGTAACAGCTTTATTTTAAAAAGCCAAAAAAATGGAAATAATCCAAAAGTCTACTAACAGGTGAGTGCTTAAAGTATATCTAAGCAATGGAATACTACTTAGCAACAAAATGGAATGAAATATTGATATACACAACAGCACGGTTAGATCTCAAGATAACTAGGCCGTGCAAAAGAAGCCAGACAAAAAAGAGTACATACTGTATGACTCTATATATATATAAGCAACTAATTTATAGTGACAGAGAACAGATCAATTGTTACCTGGAAAGCAAGGGCTCAGGGAGGACCAAGAGTTATAGATTATGAGGTGTGTAAGCTAACTTTTGAAGATAATGAATATGTTCACTATCTTGACTATGAAGATTGTTTCATGCCTGTATACATATGTCAAAACTTATCAAATTGTGCACTTTAAATATGTGCAGCTTATTTAAATATGTCAGTTACACCTCAAAAAGCTGTTAAAAATAACACACAGTGATGAGTTTAAAGATGGTGTATTACTTTCCTGTTGCTGCTGTAACAAATTACCCCATGCACTTAGTGGCTTAAAACAATGTGTTTTCTTTTACAGTTTGCAGGTCAAAGGTTCAACCAAGATCAGTATCACTGGACTCAAGTCAAGGTATGGGAAAGGCTGATCTCTTCTGCAGCATCTTAAGGGAGAATCTATTGTATTGTTCAGCATCTTCTTGCCACCTGTTTTCCTTCTCTGTGGCCTCTTCCTCATCTTCAAAGTGAGTTACTTAAATTTCTGCATCACATCACCTTCTTTCCTCCGTGCTAAAATCACCTCCTCTTCTCTTCTCCCTCTTGTAAGTACATTTATTATAACTACATTGTGATTACATTTAGTGCCCACTCAGACAGCCCAGGATAATCTCCCCATCTCAAGATGCTTAACTTAATCACACCTGCAAAGTCCTTTCTGCCACATAAGAAAACGTTTGCAAGCTCTGGGGATTAATGTGGGTATATTTGGGGCCATTATTCAGTCTACTGTAGATGGTATATTGTTCGCTCTGTGAAAATGCATATTGCTTAGTATCTAGGAATGGCTTATCTCCTTCTGCTTTGCACTGAAGTATTTATAAGTAGTGTTGGCTCTTGAAGAGAGGGGAACAACTTCCAGGTTGGATACTATATGAAAAAGCTCATTGTGCAGAAATCATCCACTTCCTGTGTGGAATTATAAGGCATCCCCAGTATAGCAGCCTAAACATGTTAAGTCCATTCTCACATGGGCCATACTTTTTCTTGAAGAAAGGGCTTAGGCAGCTGGGGGAAGGATGACCCTTTAAACGATTGTTACAATTTTGTGCAAAGCTAATCCTTAGCTCGAAGGCTTCAGTCTTCCCCTTGTTAACTCATCTTTAATCATATTTCTGGTCTGACCAGGGAGATGCTGGGAAAATCCTCACCACCTGATTGCCAAAAGCAAACATCAGGGCCTATGTGTGGAGCTACTTCTAGGGAAGCTACTGAGGTGATACTCTTATTCCTAAAGTAGGGTAGGCCCTTGAGCTTTGTTGACTGCAGACCTTGACCCTGGTGAACTTTCTCAGAAAAGCAGGGAGTCTAGAGATAGGGTATATTATGATAGGGAACAGGGTCAGAGGGAGATTTTGCCTCTTAAGTCCCGCAGGGGTAGCAGATGGAATTGGAGTGATGCTGTGACTGCCTACACCCTCTAGAGTGGCTGCCTCTTGTCTGCAGTCTGGCCCACACCGACAGTAGGCCCAATTTGTGGAAGCAGCCTTGCCCAATCCAGAAATGTCTCCAAGACTGAGAGTTCTTCAGTGTGATCTCCTTCAAAAGGGAGACAGTCATAAACGAATGACAAATGCAAGACAAATAAAGACTGGGGATAGCTAGTGGTTGGGCTTTGAGTATCTCTAGCAATGCCTTTGGGGCTCACGGGATGGTTCTTGATCTGTAAATTGACAAGGATAGCCCACATTTACAGAGTACTCTCCTATGAGCAGGGGAGAAGGTCTTATTTGTTCCTACTTGTTGCTCTGACAAGCCAGGTTTCCTCCATGTAGTTTAGCATCTGGGGAATCTGTCTTCCCTATGCAAAGGATCAGGTGAAGGAGGTGTGGGAGCCTGGGGAGAGATGGGAATGAGCTCTGTGGGTGTGGACACAGCTGAAGTTCCTTCCCTTGCCTGAAGGGGCCAACAAAGGCCCAGATAGGGTGGAGACGTCTTGACTCCCAGGAGGGGAAAAAAAATTCGTAACAGCGCATAAAACTCAGGAGACGGACAACTCCTATCTGGTAACTGTGTGATTTCTCTGCCTGGACATTGACAGATCCTCCCACAGGGTTCTCTACCTGCCTGGAGATACTTGGGCTGGCCCTAGATGTTGGAAAATGGCAGTCTGTGTGGGATTAAGGAGAGGGAGTGCTCCCAAGGGCCTGGATGGAAGGGGCCACAAGGGTGTAGGATCTCCCACCGAGTAGCTCTACCCTCTTGGATATTCCTGGGATGCCTGTGCCCCAGCCAGAGCCTGTAATCAAGCCATCAAAACTAATAAGATAATTTCTGCATTAAATTAAACTGTGGATGAAGGATAGGGATGCAGGAACAGACTAATGGCTCTAATGATTTTCCCCAACCTTTCACATCTCAATATAGTGCAGTCATCAGACTCCTTGTTCATGTGCTAGAAAAATGATGACTCCTCGGAGAAGCTGCTGGCAATGATCATTTAGTTTCTAATTCTTTTGTGTTTAGTTGGGTGGGGTCAGGCAGGATAAACCATGGTAGAGGAGAACAGTCAATCACAATCTGCTCCATAGATAAGCATCTCTTTTCCCACCCAGTTTTACTGGTTGCCATATTTTCAACAATCAAGAATATTCTTATTTTTTAATTTACAAAAGTAAATTCTTCTTATAAAAAACAGATAAAAAACAAAAGCCTCCTTTTACTTTACTCCTCCCATCTACTCGCTTTCTCAGAAGTATCTATCATTGTTGATTTGGAGAATGTCCTTCTCTCTATATGTAGTGGTTTAAAAATACGTCCACAACTATTTGATATGACTTCTTTCAAAAGGTGGAACCCACTCCCCTCACCTTTAGTGCAGGATGGACTTAGTGACTCATGTTTAAAGCATAGAATGTGGCAGGAGTGATGATTTATGATGTCTGAGACTAGGATGTAAGTGGTGTTGAGGCTTCCTCTCTTGTTTTCTCCAACCCCTTGTTCTGGGGGAAGTCAGCTGCCATGTTGTGAGGACACCCAAGCCAACTCAAGGAGAGTAATGTGTGTTGAGGAACTGAGGCCTCCTGCCAGCAACCACATGAGTGATCCATAAAGAGATTATTGTAATGGATTCTGCCACCTGTGAGGGCATAGGCTCCCAGATGTCAGGGGTACTCTGAAATTCAGGATTCCCAGGTACAGGAAAATGAGCAGAGGATAGAGCACACAATCCCCAGGCACATTTTTATATTGACATGCAGTACCTAAGGATGTATATAACAGGTATGTCTATTTTCAGTAGCTTGGGTTATGTGGTGGTTGCTGATATTTGCTGCACAGTCACCCTTCAGGGTTAGAGGATTTATTACCCCAGCTGCTGGGAGCACTGCTGGCAGAGAGCCCTCATTCATCAACCTCCTCTGCGATTTCCTAAACTGAAGAGAGCCATCGTGCCCAGGGTCATGCCACTTCCCAGCAGCCCACATCCAGGATTGAATAATGAGTAGTATAGAGCCCGGCCCTTACACCCCAACTCAGGAGAGCTCTGATGGCCACTCCATATTCAGAACTCCCTGCAGGATTGGCTGAGGCATTCATTGAGACTGCATTGCAGCTGAACTTCATCATCTGCCCATTCCCACGTCCTTCCCTTCCCTTTCACAGGTGTTGATACTCAAAGCACTCCCCAGTGAGCATTTTGCATGCTAACCTCCATCTCGGAGTCTGCTTCCTGGAAACACAAGCAGGGACAGTGGGTTGTTCCAGGATGTTCTTGGAAAGCAAATAAAGAGACAATATCTTAGAGTGGGATTACTGGCCACCCATCTGGCATCACTGGTGGCAGATGGGGTATCGATAGCTAGTAGCAGAAGGTGGTGGTGCAGTTGCTCACTGGTGCTGAGCTGCAATGGTGTACTTGTGGAAGGGAGTGCATTAACTGGAATAAGGTATTAGGCATTTGAGAAATATGGGGGGTGTGGTAACTATACTGATGCTCAGGAAAAGGATAATAAAAAGCTAAAAGTAATTAATCAGGTATTACAAGCTAAGTGTTGGCTGGGCATGGTGGCTCACACCTGTAATCCTAGCACTTTGGGAGGCTGAGGGGGGTGGATCACTTGTGGTTAGGAGTTCGAGACCAGCTTGGGCAACATGAAGAAACCCTGTCTCTACTAAAAACACAAAAATTAGCCCGGCATGGTGGCAGGTGCCTGTAATCTCAGCTACTTGAGAGGCTGAGGCAGGAGAATCGCTTGAACCCCGGAGGTGGAGGTTGCAGTGAGCTGAGATTGCACCACTGCACTCAAGCCTGGTGAGTGCAGAGCGAGACATCGCTAAAGAAAAGAAAAAACTGTCAAAGCTGGAGGACCTTTTAAAAAACAGTAGAGGAACTCCAAAGGAGGTTAAACTCCCACATAAGGCAGGTCTGCTATGCCAAGGACAGGGAATTTTTATTGCTCCAATAAGACCCCTCATGCCCTTTACAATTGATCCCTGCTCCAAGCCCCAGACCTAGGCAACCTTTATCTATTTTGTTTCTTTAAATTTTATAAATTTGCTTTTCTGAATCTTTCATACTAATGAAGAAATTGATTTTTAAAACATATATGTGCCTACTAATACCTCTTGGAAAGTCTTTGCATATATACTGTTCTGTAGCATTCTCTTGCCCAAGGGATAGGACACCTGTCTCAGGCCTATGGCATTTTTGGAAGAATATCTATTCATATCTCTGTATCTCTATAGATCTATTTATATAAAATATTCAACATACAGTTTTCATATTACCTTGGTGGTGAGTCCCAGTTCCTTTGTCTAGGGCACAGAGGGAATCCCAGTGACAGGAGTAGCTCAAGATTGGGCAGGTCCTAGGTGTCTGGGCAGCTGCTGTTCTCTCTCCTCTCTAAGTCAGGCCATCCTTTCCTTTCTCCTCCCCCTAGGACACACCAGGAGATCTCCCTGCCTTCTTTCCAGACTTCACTTTGTTGAGTCACCAAAGCCCCAAATCAGGATGGAGACTCCTTCTGAAAGACACCAAATCACATTCTGTCCATCACGCAGGGCATCTTTCACAGCTTTGCTTACCACCACAGGGCACAGGGACCTCTATGAATCACTATGGACTGTGCACATGAGCTCCCAGGAATTCTGGTTCTTTCCTTGTATTTTCTATGTTAACATATGGGCCCATGGTCCATTCAGTTGTCTAATTAAGAAACTGCAGTCAGCCAAGATCCTTCTCACTTCTTCCATACCCAATTGTCACCAAGCCCTGCTAATATGATATCTGCTATCTTTTAGTTGATCTTCTCCTGATTCCTCCGTCACTGCGTTTTGTTGGAGTGGTCACCTGTCTTGCCTGGAGTGTAGCTGTAGCTTCTGTTCTGCTCTTACTTCAAAACTAAGCTGGAGGAACCTTTCCAAGGTGAAAAGCTGATCAAGTTCGTCTCATTGTGGAGATTCAACCATGGCTCTCCCTTCCCTTTGATGATAAAATGTACATTTCTTGCCTTCCCACACTGGGACTTTGTTGATTTGTCCCTGATTCCTCTCCCTTTGCCTTCACAAGCTCCTTCTACTATAAACATAACAATGTTCTTGCATTTCATGCTTGCATCTTCTCATTCTCTAGATTGTTCCTACTCTTCATTCAGATTCAGCAAAGCCATCCCTTCTGCAAGAAAGCCTTATAAATACTTCTACTTGGTTTTACATGGCTGTCTCTCCAACCCAAATTTCAGGGTTTCCCCTGCCCCTCCTCCCACTCCCATCAGGCTGACAATATCTTAAGGGCACAGTTCGTATTTTATACTTCTCCAGAGTCATTGACTATGATAGATAGCCATTCATTATCTGGAGTTTCTTAGTCTCTTAAAAAAACACACCTCTTTTTGGAGAAAGGGAAACGTGTACACTGCTGCTTGGAATATAAATTAATTCAGCCAATGTGGAAAGTGGTTTGATGATTTCTGAAAGAACTTAAAAAGCAGAATCACCATTCAACTCAGCAACCTTATTACTAAGTATCTATCCAAAGGAATGTAAATCATTCTGCTATAAAGACACATGCACACCTATGTTTATCACAGGACTATTTAAGATAGCAAGGACATGGAATCAACCTAAATACCACCCTGGCCAACATGGTGAAATCCCGTCTTTAAAAAAAAAATTACTGGGCATAGTGGCGGGCGCCTGCAATCCCAGCTACTTGGGAGGCTGAGGCAGGAGAATCGTTTGAACCCAGGAGGCGGAGATTGCAGTGAGCTGAGATCGCACCCTTGTACTCCAGCCTGGGAGGCAGGGCGAGACGTCATCTCAGAAAAACAAAAAAAAAAAAAAAAAAAAAAAAAAGTGGCCTGGATAAAGAAAATGTGGTACCTATACACCATGGAATACTATGTTGCAGTAAAAAGAACAAAATCGTGTCCTTTGCAGCAACTAGCATGGAGCTGGAGACCATTATCCTAAGAAAACTAATGCAGGAGTAGAAAACCAAATACTTAATGTTTTCCCTTGCAAGTGGGAGCTAAACATTGAGTACATATGGACACAAAGAAGGGAACAGCAGACATCAGAGTCTACTTGAAGGCGGAGGGTGGGAAGAGGGTAAGGCTGGAAAAACTACTCCTGTGACATGCAATGTACCTATATAACAAACCTGCACATGTACTCCTGAACCTAGAATAAAAGTTAAAAAAAAGTCACATCTCTGTCTTAATGTCTGTCCCCTGTAGATGCCTTGAGCCTCTTATGGGATCATGAGGATTGTGTTCTGGGATCCCGGGAGACAAAGCTGAGATTTAGCTGGATAAAGCAGGTGTGTAGCACAGCTGATGTTTGTTCTCTGTGGAAATCAGGCTCTTTTTTCCTAAGAAGAGTTCTAGAGCAGTTGTTTCTATTATTACTCCATTTTTTTGGAGTGTCTTCTATGTACCAAACTCAGGTTCATTTCGTGTTTTCATCTTCATGCAAGCCCACTGAAGTGGGTGGTACTATCCCTGCTTGACATATAGGAAACTGAGTCATATACAAGTTAAATAACCTGCCCAACAAATATAATCATTATTCATTAACACATAGATTTATCTTTAAGCCCCATGTTCTTTACTTTTTTTTTTTTTGAGACAGGGTCTCACTCTGTTGCCCAGGCTGGAGTGCAGTGGTGCCATCTTAGCTCATTGCAGCCTCCTCCTCCCAGATTCAAGCGATTCTCCCACCTCAGCCTCCTGAGTAGCTGGGGCTACAGGCATGCACTACCACGTCTGGCTAATTTTTATAGTTTTTTTTTTTTTTTCTTTTGAGACAGGCTTTCACCATGATGGCCAGGCTCCCATGCTCTTAACTTCTAAGCCATAATGTTTTATGAATCCAGTTATGAATTGGATACGTGTTGTGAACTAAAATTCAAGCAATTTTGTATTCTAATCCAACATGAACACAGAAGTTAGTGGGGTATCTAAATGCAGGCTAAGGGTGGGAAACCAAGTTAACTACAGAGCCTCTTGCCTGGTCCTGCCTTCAAGTGCACCTCCCCAGTCTCAGCCTGGGCTACTCTGAACAGGTTTTCTTGGCTACTATTTTCCTGGTCTCTATTCCAAAGACCATGATATAGGAGGTATCTGTTCTTTTTCAAATATTACATGTCTAAGACTTGTCAGCAAGATACAGGCTTCCACTGACAGTTTTGGAGTCAGGCTTAAATGTGAAGAAACTGCTTCTATTCCAGGCAATTTCTTTCCAAAGTATGCCTACCTTTATCTGGCTTTCACAGTTGTGAGTCTATACATTCTTTTTTTTTTTTTTTTATACTTTAAGTTCTAGGGTACAATGTGCACAACGTGCAGGTTTGTTACATATGTATACCTGTGCCATGTTAGTGTGCTGCACCCATTAACTCGTCATTTACATTAGATATATCTCTTAATGCTATCCCTCCTGCCTCCCCCCTCCCCACAATAGGCCCCAGTGTGTGATGTTCCCCTTCCTGTGTCCAAGTGATCTCATTGTTCAATGCCCACCTATGAGTGACAAAATGCGGTGTTTGGTTTTCTGTTCTTGAGATAGTTTGCTAAGAATGATAGTTTCCAGCTGCATCCATGTCCCTGCAAAGGACACGAACTCATCCTTTTTTATGGCTGCATAGTATTCCATGGTGTATATGTGCCACATTTTCTTAATCCAGTCTGTCACTGATGGACATTTGGGTTGATTCCAAGTCTTTGCTATTGTGAATAGCGCCGCAATAAACATATGTGTGCCTGTGTCTTTATAGCAGCATGATTTATAATCCTTTGGGTATATACCCAGTAATGGGATGGCTGGGTCAAATGGTATTTCTAGTTCTAGATCCTCGAGGAATCGCCACACTGTCTTCCACAATGGTTGAACTAGTTTACATTCCCACCAACAGCGTAAAAGTGTTCCTATTTCTCCACATCCTCTCCAGCTCCTGTTGTTTCCTGACTTTTTAATGATTGCCATTCTAACTGGTGTGAGATGGTATCTCATTGTGGTTTTGATTTGCATTTCTCTGATGGCCAGTGATGATGAGCATTTTTTCATGTGTCTGTTGGCTGTATAAATGTCTTCTGTTGAGAAGTGACTATTCATATCCTTTGCCCACTTTTTGATGGGGTTGTTTTTTTCTTGTAATTTTATTTGAGTTCTTTCCTAAGCCAAAAGAACAAAGCTGGAGGCATCATGCTACCTGACTTCAAACTCTATTACAAGGCTACAGTAACCAAAGCAGCATGGTACTGGTACCAAAACAGAGCTATAGACCAATGGAACAGAACAGAGCCCTCAGAAATAATACCACACATCTACAACCATATGTTCTTTGACAAACCTGAGAAAAACAAGAAATGGGGAAAGGATTCCCTATTTAATAAATGGTGCTGGGAAAAGTGGCTAGCCGTAAGTAGAAAGCTGAAACTGGATCCTTTTCTTACTCCTTATACAAAAATTAATTCAAGATGGACTAGAGACTTAAATGTTAGACCTAAAACCATAAAAACCCTAGAAGAAAACCTAGGTAATACCATTCAGGACATAGGCATGGGCAAGGACTTCATGTCTAAACCACCAAAAGCAATGGCAACAAAAGCCAAAATTGACAAATGGGATCTAATTAAACGAAAGAGCTTCTATAATTCTTTTGAGTAGAAAAGTGGTTTGCATCCTTGACAAAGTAGTTGGCATTAGAACCTAGTTTTGTCAGTGTTTGTTTGGCTTTTTGATTTTTTAAAATTCAGAACAAATAGTAATGGGACTCAGGTCTTGAAGGTATAACTCAATGTTCCTGCACCAGGAGGGAAGGAGTGTGCTCCATCTTTAGGTAGAGAAGTTCTAGGGATATCACATAAAATTATATATATACACATATTCATGAATATACACATGAATATATATGTGAATATATATATTCAAGTATATATACGTGAATATATATGTGAAAATATTTTGACAACTGTAAATTGGTATACATATGCTGGGTATGTAACTTTGTTAATTTAGTAATTTTGTATATAGCAGCTCTCATCCTATTTGCTATATTTAGCAGTCTTATTTTTCTTAAAATTCCTTTCCCTTTCATAGCTCTTAATGAGGCATTTTTTCCCTTCTGTTCTTTTCCTGACACACCCCATCCCCACAATTTGCCCTAAAGAGGAAAACAAAAAATTTTCTTTGTGACCATCAACACTTTCAACACTTCTGTGACCAAATGAGTGGCTTCCCCCAACACTCCCCCCACACCAACCAATTCTTCTATTCTTTGGACACCAGCTAGGCATCTATAGTTCAATTGTGACACCAACTACCTGGAGTTAGTGTTAGTACAGGTTAAGGGCTCAGTCCCACAAGACTGTCCCGGTTCCAGAAGCCAATTGCAAGTACTGAATCCCCAAGTTACCGGCACTTCTGTCAGCCTTGGCTACAGATGGAGGGTTCCCAGGACCTCCTCTTCAAGTTTGACAATTTGTTGTATTGGCTCTCAGGACTCAGGGAAACACTTTTTCTGGTTTATTATTAAGGATATGATAGAAGATGATATGACATGAACAGCCAAATGAAAACATATATAGAGCAAGATCAGCAAGGGTCCTGAAAGCAGGGGCTCAGTCCCCATGGAGTTGGGGTGCACTGCCCTCTGGGCACATGGATGTGTTCACCAACCCAGGAGGTCTCTGAACTCTGTCTTTTAGGGATTTTATGGAGACTTCATGTAGGCATGATCAATTATTAACTCAACCTCTATCTTTTCTCCCCTCACTCAGGATGAGAGTGGAGCTGAAAGTTCCAAGCTTCTAACCAGGGCTTGGTCTTCCTGGAGACCAGCCCTCATTAAGGAGCCCAGCAAGAGTCACCTCATTAGAAGAAAACATGCTCTTGTCACACAGGAAATTCCAAGGGATTTAGGATCTCTGTGTCTGAAACTGGGGTCAAAAATCAAATATTAGAACAAAAGATACTCCTAGCACCTTTACGGCTTTGACAATTACAAAGGTTTTAGGAGGTATGACCAATAGCTGGGAAAGAAGATCAAAATATAAATTTCTTATGTCATAATATCACAACCTTTAGTTTCCCCTCTGTGTCTCTGAACATACAGACAGGAATTCATATAATTACATAATTTGGTACATTAACATAAATGTATTTACATGCTATATATCATTTGTTAACTTGTCTTTTTCATGTTAATGTGTCTCACAGATATTTTTGAATCAGCACATGGTATATTTACCTCATTTAAGAGCCATTCTGTGCTTTTTGATGGAAGGCGCTCATAAGAATACAGGGAGACTAGCAGTCATGTTTTAATCCTGCAGTGAAGCTGACACCCAACTGGGCACTAGTGTTCTATTTGTGCAAAACGATATCATTAGTGGATCCTGCCTTTTGAGTGGCCTGGGGTCAGTAGTCAGTAGACCTTTGCTCTTCACAGTCCTCGAGGATCAGAACATGAGCAAATGAGAAGGTGCAGAAACCCAAGTCACACTAACACAGTGGCAGTAGGTTCTAGTCCATTCTCAATCTTTCTACTTTGAAGAAATGCTTGAGTTAATTTTCAGGTCTCCAGGAATCCCTGCATAAACCCAATTACATCTAAAGCTATGGATCATTGTTATGAGAGTAAGCTATGGATATAATAACCTACTATTATTTGTCAGTGTTATTTTTTATAGGGACTGATATTTTTCAGTGGATCTATTTACTGTAGCCAATCTATCAGCCTACTCTTTTTGTGTGGTCCCCCTCTCCTCTGCCCCACAAAGGATATCTCTTCTACGGCAAGTCAGTCATGTAGGTGAGGAGACTTCAGTTTCTTCTTTTAATAAATTCCTACCTGATTTTTGAAAAATTTTATCCAAGTAGGCTTCAAAGTTTTATCACACATTCATAGTATAAGATGCACTAATGAGGTATGGGACATGCTATATGATATATGCAAGAGTAATTATTTCTCATATTTAAAGCTAACAATTTTTTTTTAGCCAATCTGTGTTGAATAGAATCAGGTAGCTAACAACTGGATAACTTTTTAAAATTAATCTCTTTCTTTTTCATACATTTTAAAAACCCTTAAGGTAAACATAGTATATTTCTTTTAAATAACTGGCTTAAACCAAAAAGCAAATGAATTTTTGAAATGTCAGCTTGGTAGGTTTATTTAAATAAGCATTATAAAGTTATTTTAATTAATATTATTTACTATATAAAACTTTTTGCCAGTATTGAATAGTAAAGCAATTAATCACAAGTCAAAGCAAAATGAGTAAGAATATAGTTTAAGATATTATTTTATTAAAGCTTTGAATTTTTTTTCACTGAGTGACATGATAAAGGTCAAATAAAATTCTAGCAGATGCAAAATTATTATGCACATCTATTAGTTTCTTGATTTCCTTTATAGGCTTATATGTGCATATAAAGTGTTTTTTTTGAGGTTAAAAATATAGAATGAAATTCACATCTTTTATCTAAAACATATTCTTACTTTTTACTGCATAAATACTTACTGAATTCTGGGCCAAACTCGTGATAAGCACACATGGATATCATTTTCACCTGAAACGAGGCAATATCTGTCCCAGTTCTTTTTTTTTTTTTTTTTTATTATTATACTTCAAGTTCTAGGGTACATGTGCATAACGTGCAGGTTTGTTACATATGCCATGTTGGTTACATGTGCCATGTTGGTGTGCTGCACCCATCAAGTCGTCAGCACCCAACAATTCATCATTTATATCAGGTATAACTCCCCAATGCAATCCCTCCCCCCTCCCCCCTCCCCATGATAGGCCCCA